>NW_015664681.1:283721-290197 GCF_001515625.1 Sinocyclocheilus rhinocerous
GCCACCTATCTCTCAAATGGACCATTGACACTCTATCTACAATCTCAATTGGGAGTGTCAATGGTCCATTTGAGAGATAGGTGGCGGTAATGCACTTATAAGTCTGCGATCCGCCATAAAGCAAGAAGAAGAAGAAGACGCCTCACGCGCAGGCTGTGTCGAGGACGCGCAGTACAGTTCAGACAGTTCAGGCATTTTAGTGCATCAGAGGTAAAAAACGATATAAATACTGTTCAGTTTCTTTTACACATCAATTTATCGTCACGAGCCGCAGGGTTTAATTTGGTTTTGTTTGTGTATGTTTTTTTTTTTGTTTTATTGTATGTTTTAGCCGTGATTCCCATTCACTTGCATTATATGACTGACAGACTGCAACGGTTTGAGTTAAAAATCTCAGTTTGTGTTCTACTGAAGAAACAAAGTCACGTACATCTTGGATGCCCTGGAGGTAAGCAGATAAACATCAAATTTCATTTTTGGGTGAACTATCCTTTTAACCTTACTGATAATTTAAAGAGACACACCTTTTCACACTGAACATTTAAATGTGTTTAAGTATCAAAATAGCAATATAACTGGTTTGCTGTGTGTGTAAATGGCTGACAATAACTCACATATCATGCCTGTGATATATGCATTGAAGAGTGATTCTTGTGTTCTCTGTGGATGAGTTTTATCTAACACTTTTTATGACAAAAAATGTATGTAATCGGAATTATAGCAACACCTGCATGCTGCAATGTGAACTTTTATTACACTCAATGAATCAGTAATTGACATGGTCTCTCAGTAAAACTACAAATAAAACCAAGTTTAATCAATTTAATTAAGCCCAATTTACTCTTCACAAATAGATAAATTGTTAATAAATTTCCACTCTAGCTACAATATCTGCAGTGTTTTGGTAATATAACAACAGGAACATTTATTCATATCATATTGTATGGAGAATTTATTTCACAGGCAGTAATAGATAGTAACAGATAGAAAGACTTTCTTTCTTTCTTTCATTACACATTTTACATATTTACAATGCAAGACAGGGAATATAGGCTATCAACTTTTATAAGGCACACTTATGTAGCAAATTAGCTCAAAAGGGAAATGTATGTAAATAATTACAGTTAATTATGATTAATTACAATATATCAGCTGCCAGTAGTAACTGTAGCAGAATTAAATTGCCATCAACCAATCTGTTCGTCCAGCGAACATTCAGTGTAAATTCATATCAACTCTAGGAAAGGATCAGAATCAGAATCAGAATCAGAATGAGCTTTATTGCCAGGTATGTTTACACATACGAGGAATTTGTTTTCGTGACAGAAGCTTCCACAGTGTAACAGAATGACAGTGACAGAACAAAAAAACACAGATAATAAAAATAAAAAATAAAATAAAAAATAGAACAAGTAAAATAAGGAATAAAAAATATACAAATCGACAATCGACAATTGTATGTCCAGGTATAGAACAATAGACAGTTGTATGTACAGGTATATTATGTGCAAATTGAAATGTAGACTGAGTATGTGTGTTAGATAAATAAGTGTATGAGTGAATAAATAGTGTGTGTTCCACAGTTATTGTCAAGTGTTCATGAGAGGCCTGAGGGAAGAAACTGTGCCTGTGATGGCCTGAGGGAAGAAACTGTTCCTGTGTCTGGCCGTTCTGGTGCTCAGAGCACTGTAGCGTCGACCAGATGGCAACATTGCCTCCAAGCATGGTATTTCGCATATGTAATTCGATTGGGTGTTGATGCACAAACTAGTAAAGATTCTTAGAACATTAATATGTTGCATAGGTATCAACATGTAATATACACTCTCAATTAGATCATCCGAAGACGAATTCAAAGAGACCAAACATGATATAGGTGAGATTATATTAACTAGTGATCTATCATAACATGCATAAAACAGTATACAATACAAAAGTAGAACACTAATATGCTGCATAGGTATAAACCTACAATATACACTCTCAATTAGATCATCTGAATACGAATTCATAGAGACCAAACATGGCATATGTAAGGTTACATGAATGAGTGGTTATATCATAAGCATGCATAAAATAGTCTACAATGCAACAGACAATATACAAGACAGCAATAATATACACAATGACCTGAAGGATATGTGTGTTCATTCACAGAAAGGTGAATTAATTAGAGAAGAGTCCATTTTGCTGTGCATTGTGTGTCTTTCCTATGGAAAATGTAGTGAGAGGGAGAACCCTCAACATGCCATTAGGTCGTAAAGTTTATCTGGTCTAGCAAAGGTATCATGGTTGCCATGGTAACCAGGGGGATGGGCCTCGTTCACAGACATCTTGGCACCCAGTATGTTTATTGGGTGAGGGGTCTGTGAATGTTTGTTAATCTAATGAATAATTGATTTGTTAAATCTAATGAAAAATTGTGTGTCTGATTGGTCCAAATGCTACACTTACTGCAAAAAACAAACAACAACAATAAAAGAAGCAAGAGTTGAAATCTTTTGACAAAGGAGCATACGTTTTCTTTCTACTTCATTTTGTAAGTATTTGAAACTGCACAAAATCGTGTCAGTTTTTTTTTTAAATCTCAAAAAAATGTCACAAAACCATGTAGAAATAAACAAACTGAATGTCAAATGCATACATATCAAGGTCATTTGTAGCAACAATGGTTTTATGGAAGGTAGACATGAGTTGCAACAGACTCTCACCTATATGCCCACATTCAGTTAGCTGGCATGCTTTTATAAAAATGAAATGAAATAAAAAATTAAATTAAATTAGTATAAATGTGAATTTTGACACCTATGGTATTTCTAACATCCCGGTCGATGAACTTTAACCTTTAATAGAAAGTCGGACCAGAGAGCTGTGATTGATCCTAATGGTGTTATTGATATTGCAATGGAATGCAAGGAGCTTAATAGCGAACGGTCAAGAATTCAAAAAATTTATTGCAGAACAGAATAATAAACCACATGTAGTTTGCATTCAGGAAACATGGCTTAAGTCTCATTTGGATTTTAAATTGCAAGATTAAGAGTGTGCGAAGGGATAGAATATATGGAGTAGGAGGGGGAGTGGCTACTTTTGTAAAGGAAGGGATACAATTTAGAACAGTTGAAGTAGGTAATGAATCTGAAGTAGTAGAAGTAGAGGTATGGGTTGAAGATCAGAATTTGAGAATAATTAATTACTATAACCCATGTGAGAGATTAAGTAGAGAGATATTCTTGAGGAAATCAGGGGAGAGAATTTGCATAGACTGGTTTGGTGTGGAGATTTTAATGGACACAGTATGGGGAAGTGAAAAAAAAAGATTTTAATGAAAATATTACAGAGGATATGTTAGATAAGTGTGAATTAGTTTGTGTTAATGATGGAAGAGCAACAAGAATTGATTTAGCAAAAGGAAAGTCATCTGCCTGAGACTTAACCATTGTTTCAGGAAATCTGGCAAGGAGATGCGTGTGGGATGTATTGGACCAAAATTGAATAGGTAGTGATCATTATCCGATTACTTGTAAAATAGGAATAGATATGGAAGTGAATGTAGTGGAAATAATGCCTATATGGAAATTTAAGTCTGACTGGGATAAATTTAAGGAGGTAAGTGAGACATTGATGATGGAAATAGAAGAATCAGTAGAGGAGGTTGAAGAATTAAACAATAGGTTAAGTGAGAGTCTTTGTAAGGCAGCAGAAGAAGTAATTGGTAAAAGTAAAACAAGAAGGAAGAAGCCAGTCCCGGGGGGGAATGATGAATGTAGTGAAGCAATAAAGCATCGGAATAAAGCTCTGAAAAAGATTAGGAAAAACTACGTTTTTAATGATTTTATTGAGTATAAGAGGAAACAGACAATTGTTAGGAAGGTGATCAAAAATGCAAAACGAAATTATTGGAGACAATATTGTGAAAGTATAGGGGAAGAAACTGAAATAAGTTCTGTGTGGGGAATGATCAAGAAGATGAATGGAATAGAGATAATTGTTTAAGAGATAATCCAGAATTATTCGTTCATAGAGGATTATCAGGAAGTACGTTAGATATTGATTTTCTCTTATATGAACTAAAAAGGGCCATTATAGGGGCAAAGCTATCTCCCCAGGGAAGGATGATGTGTGCTATGAAATGGTTAAGCATCTATCACAGTGGTTCCCAAACCTGTCCTGGAGGACCCCCTGCCCTGCACATTTTTTTATGTCTCCCTAATCAGACACACCCAATTTAGTTCTTGCAGTCTCTACTAACGAGCTGATGAGTGTAATCAGGTGTGTTAGATAAGGGAGACATACAAAAGATGCAGGGCAGGGTGTCCTCCATGACAGGTTTGGGAACCACTGATCTATCAGATACATCATTATATATTTTGTTAAGCCTTTTAAAAAGAATCTGGGATAAAGGGATTTTACCGACAATTTGTAAACATGGGATTATTATTCCAATTGCAAAACCAGGAAAGGACTCTTCATTAGTATCTAGTTACAGGCAGCCCTAACGTCTAATCTGTGTAAAATAATGGAGAGAATGATTATATTTAGATTGAATCATGTTCTGGAAAATAAAGGATATTTTTTCTCCTTTCCAGAGTGGGTTTCGGAAAGGTCGGAACACTATGGATGCGGTTCTGTGTCTAGAGTCTGATATAAGGAAGGCGCAGGTCAATAAGGAAGTTTTAGTAGGAGCATTTTTTGACGTGGAGAAAGCCGGTGGTGTTTAGGTTAGATTAGGGACTTCTAATTAAATTGGATAAGATGGGTATTGGTGGAAGAATGTATAACTGGATTCATAGTTTCCTTTTTGATAGATCTATTCAAGTCAGGGTGGGTTCATCATTCTCCAAAAGATATTATACTGAAAACGGTACTCCTCAGGGAAGTGTGTGTAGCCCCATCCTATTTAATGTAATGATTAATGAAATTTTTTCCCATTTTTTGCAGGAGCTGAAAAGACTCTTTTTTGCAGATGATGGGGCACTGTGGAAGAGAGGGAGGAATGTTTTGTATGTGGTTAAAAGTATGCAGAGTGCAATTAATGAAGTGGAGAAATGGACAGATAAGTGGGGATTCCGATTATCAGTGTCAAAAACACAGGTTATCTGTTTCTCAAAAAGAGAGAATGTAACTGAAAATTACAGCTATATGGCAAACCTTTAGAACAGGTGAATGTGTTAAGGTATGGGGGTTTGGCTGGATACTAAACTGACATTTGGAATTCATATGCAAAAAAAATGGTTGATAAATGCAAAAAAGTTTTAAATATTTTAAGATGTTTAGCTGGGGTGGATTGGGGGGCCAGACATCATTCACTGAAGAGAACTTATTGTGCAATAATTAAGTCAACCATAGATTATGGATGTATAGCATATGGGTCTGCGTCCAAAACATTGCTGCATTAAGTAGAAATGATTCAGTCACAGGCATTACGAATATGTTGTGGTGCTATCAGGTCTTCTCGTATTCCTGCCTTACAGGTAGAAATGAATGAAATGCCTCTTGATATCAGAGAAATAAAGTTAATGTTGAATTACTGGATATCAGTAAAGGGACATAATGAAACTCATCCAATTAAAAAAAGTGTTGTTAAAATGTTGGGAACATGAATCTGCCAAGCTTAATAGTTTTGGATGGATTGCAGAAGAGGAAGCTCTATCAAGAGGGATCATAAATGTAGAATTGAGCCCAACAGTAGTAAGGTCACCCATGTCACCGTGGCTCTTCTCTTTACCATTAGTAGATCTTCATTTGCAAAAAAACGATTAATGATAAAAATAGAGTGATAACTAAGGATGCAATGGTTATGCAGTATCTTGAGCAGACTTATAGTTCAATGATTACAGTTTTCACTGATGGATCTAAAGATCCGGAAACAGGTCGAGCTTCAGCAGCAGCTGTATATATATCCCACATTATCAAGTTAAAATTGGTAAAAGGGTATCTGACCAAGTAGGAGTTTACACAACAGAGATGGCAGCAATATTGTTAGCTACCAGGTGGATGGAGGATTCTCGACCAATGAATGTGGTGATATGCTCTGATTCTTTCTAAGCATTATCAAGTCTAATTCGTGGGAGATCCTCAAGACAAGATATTCTATATGAAATTATTTTAAGTATGTACAGGGTAAATACATTGGGAAGCAATATGTTTCCTGTGGGTTCCAGCACGTGGGAGATGGAAATGAGGAAGTGGGTCATGTAGCAAAGGAGGCGCTGAAATTATCTTAAATAGAACTGAATATTCCACTTTGTAAAGAAGAAGTTAAGGCTATAATTAGAACAGCTATAAAAGGCAAATGGCAAGTACAATGGAATGAGGAAAAAGGAAGACATTTTAATCAGATTCAAAATAAAATTGGTGGTGAAAGTGGAAGTCGTGGCAGTAGAAGAGAAGACAAGAATGAACACTGGGAATTGCAGTCTATGTGGATTAGCAGAAACCGTAGAGCATGTATTAGTATATTGCATATATTGCAC
>NW_015664681.1:297499-299655 GCF_001515625.1 Sinocyclocheilus rhinocerous
TAGTAGGAGTATTTTTCGACGTGGAGACGTGAATTCTACGACATGAATTGGAAAGAGGGACTTCTAATTAAATTGGATAAGATGGGTATTGGTGGAAGAATGTTTAACTGGATTCATAGTTTCCTTTTTTAGATCTATTCAAGTCAGGGTGGGTTTGTCATTCTCCAAAACATTATATTGTTATAATATTGTTATTATATTGAAAACGGTACTCCTCAGGGAAGTGTGTGTAGCCCCATCCTATTTAATGTAATGATTAATGAAATTTTTTCCCATTTTTTGCAGGAGCTGAAAAGACTCTTTTTTGCAGATGATGGGGCACTGTGGAAGAGAGGGAGGAATGTTTTGTATGTGGTTAAAAGTATGCAGAGTGCAATTAATGAAGTGGAGAAATGGACAGATAAGTGGGGATTCCGATTATCAGTGTCAAAAACACAGGTTATCTGTTTCTGAAAAAGAGAGAATGTAACTGAAAATTACAGCTATATGGCAAACCTTTAGAACAGGTGAATGTGTTAAGGTATGGGGGTTTGGCTGGATACTAAACTGACATTTGGAATTCATATGCAAAAAAAATGGTTGATAAATGCAAAAAAGTTTTAAATATTTTAAGATGTTTAGCTGGGGTGGATTGGGGGGCCAGACATCATTCACTGAAGAGAACTTATTGTGCAATAATTAAGTCAACCATAGATTATGGATGTATAGCATATGGGTCTGCGTCCAAAACATTGCTGCATTAAGTAGAAATGATTCAGTCACAGGCATTACGAATATGTTGTGGTGCTATCAGGTCTTCTCGTATTCCTGCCTTACAGGTAGAAATGAATGAAATGCCTCTTGATATCAGAGAAATAAAGCTAATGTTGAATTACTGGATATCAGTAAAGGGACATAATGAAACTCATCCAATTAAAAAAAGTGTTGTTAAAATGTTGGGAACATGAATCTGCCGGGCTTAATAGTTTTGGATGAATTGCAGAAGACGAAGCTCTATCGAGAGGGATCATAAATGTAGAATTGAGCCCGACAGTAGTAAGGTCACCCATGTCACCGTGGCTCTTCTCTTTACCATTAGTAGATCTTCATTTGCAAAAAAACGATTAATGATAAAAATAGAGTGATAACTAAGGATGCAATGGTTATGCAGTATCTTGAGCAGACTTATAGTTCAATGATTACAGTTTTCACTGATGGATCTAAAGATCCGGAAACAGGTCGAGCTTCAGCAGCAGCTGTATATATATCCCACATTATCAAGTTAAAATTGGTAAAAGGGTATCTGACCAAGTAGGAGTTTACACAACAGAGATGGCAGCAATATTGTTAGCTACCAGGTGGATGGAGGATTCTCGACCAATGAATGTGGTGATATGCTCTGATTCTTTCTAAGCATTATCAAGTCTAATTCGTGGGAGATCCTCAAGACAAGATATTCTATATGAAATTATTTTAAGTATGTACAGGGTAAATACATTGGGAAGCAATATGTTTCCTGTGGGTTCCAGCACGTGGGAGATGGAAATGAGGAAGTGGGTCATGTAGCAAAGGAGGCGCTGAAATTATCTTAAATAGAACTGAATATTCCACTTTGTAAAGAAGAAGTTAAGGCTATAATTAGAACAGCTATAAAAGGCAAATGGCAAGTACCATGGAATGAGGAGGAAAGAGGAAGACATCTTTATCAGATTCAAAATAAAGTTGGTGGTGAAAGAGGAAGTCGAGGCAGTAGAAGAGACGACACAATCATTACCAGACTTCGCCTTGGGCATACAGCTCTTAATTATTCCCTGTATAGAATGAACAAACATGAGTCTGGGAATTGCAGTCTGTGGATTAGCAGAAACTGAAGAGCAAGTAATATATTGCACTGCTTATCAAAATGAAAGGATAATTCTGGTGGAAGAGTTAAAAGAAATGGGGATAGGAAAATATTACACTTAAAATAACTGCGGAATAATGAAGTTATAGAGTAAATAAAGCATTAATGAAATTAAGAAAGGTGCATCTGTTTAAGAGGATTTAGAAGGCAATTTATTTTTATTGGTCCCTTTCCTTAAACTTTTTTTTTTCTCTCTCAGCTTAGTCTTTCTTCCCGTTCCATCAATGATCCACACTCCAGCTCAGTAGGTGGCGGGAATGCACCTTTTTGTTTG
>NW_015664681.1:301685-316100 GCF_001515625.1 Sinocyclocheilus rhinocerous
ATGGAATGAGGAGGAAAGAGGAAGACATCTTTATCAGATTCAAAATAAAGTTGGTGGTGAAAGAGGAAGTCGAGGCAGTAGAAGAGACGACACAATCATTACCAGACTTCGCCTTGGGCATACAGCTCTTAATTATTCCCTGTATAGAATGAACAAACATGAGTCTGGGAATTGCAGTCTATGTGGATTAGCAGAAACTGAAGAGCAAGTATTATATTGCACTGCTTATCAAAATGAAAGGATAATTCTGGTGGAAGAGTTAAAAGAAATGGGGATAGGAAAATATTACACTTAAAATAACTGCGGAATAATGAAGTTATAGAGTAAATAAAGCATTAATGAAATTAAGAAAGGTGCATCTGTTTAAGAGGATTTAGAAGGCAATTTATTTTTATTGGTCCCTTTCCTTAAACTTTTTTTTTTCTCTCTCAGCTTAGTCTTTCTTCCCGTTCCATCAATGATCCACACTCCAGCTCAGTAGGTGGCGGGAATGCACCTTTTTGTTTGCCAACCGCCATAAAAAGCCAGAAGAAGAAGGAGAACTCGCCACCGATCCCTACCATGTTCACTACCCAGTGAGCGGCTGTAGCTATTGCTACTGTCCTGTCCTGAACATACACACCAATGTCAACCTAAATATGGCATTACAGTTGTCATAACCACTGAATCATCTCTGCTGCACGGTAAGACCTTCACTGCTGTTGCTCAAGTGTAACCGAGCTGAAATCACAGCTGATAAAGCTGTCCATTCAGCCGCATGAGAGCTGTGCTAACTAACGTTAGCCACTACAGTACAGATCATGCTATCAGACTATCACTTTGTGCATTTACACAGCAGCTGAACTCTCTGAATCGTCAACCCTGGCCATGTTTATTTGAGCATGATTTGAGACGGCAGTATTATGTTACAGAGATTACTAGTGTGAACACCAGCATCAGTATAAGTTACAGAGAGTCTGCAGCAGTAAGGCCAGGCATGTAAACTGAAAGCTAATGAACGAGACTAGCAAGCAGCGTGACTTTATAATGAACCGGTGCACTTACTAGATGTTTTAGGAGCTAATAGTGAAACTACTACAGTTTCCTGTATCAAAAACAATAAGTCTTAAAGGAATAGCTAGTTCCCCAAAATGAAAGTGAAAATTATGTCATCATTTACTCAAATGTCAATCCACTTTTTTTCTTCTCTGGAAAATAAAAGAAGATATTTAAGAAATGCCATAGTGGTTTTTGGTCATACAATGAAAGCCAATGGGCATCAAAACTGGTTACCAACATTCTTCAAAATACCATCTTTTGAGTTCAGCAGAAGAAAGAAAATCATACTATGACATCAGGATAAGTAGGCGTAATGATGACAGAAATTTCATTTTTGGCTGAATGAACAATCATTTGAATAACTTAATTGCTTTAAGATCTACATATTTAATAAAAATCTAACAATATTCATGTTAACTCAAATTCTGAAATGTACTTCTCTCCCCCACCAGAACATACATATTTGTATAGACTGAAAAATGTTGAAGTTCTTTACATTTGTAGTAGTGCAACCTCAATTCCTAATCACATTCTTGATTTATTACTATTAATCAAAGGGATAATTCACTCATCTCATTCAATCATCACTTATCAAATTCAATCATCGTTTACTCGCCTTCATGTTGTTTCAAACCTGTATGACTTGCTTTTTTTAGTGGAACACAAAAGATGCTGCCTATCATCTATTTATGTGTTCCACGAAAGCAAGAAAGTTCAACAGGTTCAGTTTCAACATGAGGGTGAGTAAATGATGACTGAATGTTTATTTTGGGTCAGCCATCCCATTTACATATGTATTCATCCCCTGGTATTTACCAGGTGGCTTGGGACTCATGCCGGGCATTACAGGCAGGAAACATGCAGCAGAAGCGCAACATTCAGATCATAGAATGGGAGGACTTGGACAAACGCAAGTTCTACTCCTTTGGAGTCTTCATGACCATGGCCATCCGCGCCACAGTCTACCCGGCCACACTGATTCGCACCAGGCTGCAGGTTCAGAAGGGGAAGTCTCTCTACACTGGGACCTACGATGCCTTCCGAAAGATTCTGAGAGCTGAGGGTCTGAGAGGACTTTACAGGGGCTTCATGGTGACCACGTTCACACTCGTATCAGGGCAGGCGTACATAACCACTTACGAGCTGGTAAGGAAATATGTCTCCAACTATTCTAAAGACAATACACTGAAATCATTGGTGGCGGGAGGCTCGGCGTCACTGGTGGCCCAGAGCATTACTGTTCCCATAGACGTCATATCGCAGCAGCTCATGATGCAGGGCCAAGGGGAGCATCTGACCCGCTTTAAAGTCAAACCCAAAATGGGAGCAACACACTCAGTATTTTTCAGTCAGACTAGAGACATTATTGGGCAGATATTTGCTGCGGATGGCATTCGTGGCTTCTATCGAGGATATGTGGCGTCTCTCCTCACATACATACCCAACAGTGCCGTTTGGTGGCCATTTTACCACTTCTATTTTTTGATAAATATAAAAAAAAAAATTTCAATAATGCATTAAACTGATCAAAAGTGACAGTAAAGAATTTTACACTGTTACAAATTTTCTGTTTCAAATAAATTCTGTCATGGTTTCAACAAAAAAAATTAAGCATCGCAATGGTTTTCCACATTGAAAATAATAAAAAATCTTTCTTGAGCACAAAATCAGCATATTAGAATGATTTCTAAAGGATCGTGTGTCACTGATAACTGGGGTAAATGGTTGCTGAAAATTCAGCTTCACAATCACAGGAATATGGTGACCACGTTCACACTCGTATCAGGGCAGGCGTACATAACCACTTACGAGCTGGTAAGGAAATATGTCTCCAACTATTCTAAAGACAATACACTGAAATCATTGGTGGCGGGAGGCTCGGCGTCACTGGTGGCCCAGAGCATTACTGTTCCCATAGACGTCATATCGCAGCAGCTCATGATGCAGGGCCAAGGGGAGCATCTGACCCGCTTTAAAGTCAAACCCAAAATGGGAGCAACACACTCAGTATTTTTCAGTCAGACTAGAGACATTATTGGGCAGATATTTGCTGCGGATGGCATTCGTGGCTTCTATCGAGGATATGTGGCGTCTCTCCTCACATACATACCCAACAGTGCCGTTTGGTGGCCATTTTACCACTTCTATGCAGGTAAGAGATCCTCAGCATAATTTTTTTGATAAATATAAAAAAAAAAATTCAATAATGCATTAAATTGATCAAAAGTGACAGTAAAGAATTTTACACTGTTACAAATTTTCTGTTTCAAATCAATTCTGTCATGGTTTCAACAAAAAAAATTAAGCATCGCAATGGTTTTCCACATTGAAAATAATAAAAAATCTTTCTTGAGCACAAAATCAGCATATTAGAATGATTTCTAAAGGATCGTGTGTCACTGATAACTGGGGTAAATGGTTGCTGAAAATTCAGCTTCACAATCACAGGAATAAATTACATATTTAAAACTGTAATATAGAAAACAGATATTTTATATTATAATAATATATCACAATATTACTGTTTTTACTGTAGTTTTGAATCATTTGCTCAGTTTAGTGGCAGATTGTGTATGTATTTAAGTGGCAATGCCAGTTTTAAGTACTTTGAATCTTCATGTTTTGATTGATAAAACACTGTTCAGAGTCACATGGACAGAAGTCGTCTTGGTTGGCAATCTGTCCGTCTCCATTAGAGACTGATATAATGTCAGCCGATTCTGAAGCAGTTGAAATTTTATTGGCTCTACAGAGCAGTTGTCTAAGATGGCTCCCAGTAACTGCCCTCATCTAGTGCTGCAGGCAGTGGCTGGACCTCTGGCAGCTGCCACTGCCTCCACTGTCACCAACCCCATGGATGTCATCAGGGCCCGGGTTCAGGTGATTTCCATTAAACACAGTAAAAAATCAGACAACCGATATGTATAGCTGGCATGAGTGTGTTTACATGTACAACAAAACACAGATGACTATCAAAAACCGCCTTATGTAAAATGAGGTTAACAAATTCAAATGCAAACCAGCAACACAACAGAACTGATTTGACGTATATGTGTAATTCTTTACACTTGTATATTTTTATTTTTCTGATGTGTGCTTTCCCCAATTCTCTCGTTTTTGACGTAAATTCTTCTTAAACCCCAGAAATCCCAGTAACCAAATATCTGACTGTTTTTTTGGGCAGGTGGAGGGCAGGACATCAGTCATTGAGACCTTTAACCAGCTGATCAGAGAGGAAGGATTCTGGGGGATGACCAAAGGCCTCTCTGCTCGCATCATATCCTCAGCGCCCACAGCAATAGTCATGGTGGTTGGTTATGAAACTCTCAAAAAGCTCAGTTTGCGTCCAGAGTTGGTTGACTCCCGACACTGGTAAAAAAAACAAAAAAACCATTACAGTGTCTGTCATCTTCCCATGACTCCTTCACTCCACCTTATTTTTCATTTTTGCCTTTTAAATCCGCTGCCTTGTGATGCTGCAGTGTGACAGTGCTCATTGCTTTCGGGTGATTCTGAAATGATTTTTTTAGCTGATAGTAGCACTTCAGCTTTTGAGCTCTGTGCTACTCTCTGTCAATGAGGGGAAATGCTGCTCAGGTTTGTAATCATGCAAGAGGCACAAAAGTTTTTCTTGAATGAATTTTTTAAAAGTGTGTGATCTAACAGATTGAATGTTTTAGAAAAATAGTGTTTTGTGACTTTAATTTATTGCTTGTTGTATAAGTGGTGTTTTAAATGTCTTCATTCATTGATTTTCTCTAGGATATAAACAATTTTTCCTTTTAATATATTTTTATTTAGAGAACTCACTTTATTCAACTGTCCCCACAATGGCATTTTATCAGTAGTAGTATAGTTTATATTGTACTTTATTAAAGGCACAGTATGTAAGTTTTCACCGCTGGAGGGCGCGTATTCAAAACAAACAAAGAAACAAAGGCGTAGTTTGATGACGCTGTGACTGAGTGTGGAATCATGGGAGTTGTGGTCTTCATCCCCACAGCCGATGCAATCCGATGGGACTCGGGCAGAAAAAGATGAGCTAATGTATTAAAGATTTATTAACGTTATGTATGAAGCAGGGTGAGGCTGAAAGCCGTCGAAGTGAAACGAGGCTGCTGAAGCAATTGCTAATGAGAGACGAGCGCGACACACAGTTCGAAAGCAGCGGAGCTTTTATTATGCCACAGTCGACCGCTTCCGCTCCTTCCGGTCGTGCGTACATGGGGTAAAGCAGCGCTGTTTTATCATACTAGATACATTTGAAAGTTTGTCACCTGTCTAATAAAACGCATAATATATTAAAGTGTCTTTGGTACAGGAAACCGGAAATTGAGGGTGTATGATGTCACTGGCAAGCGACACTATAGACACGGTCTGTGTCACTAGTTAAAATTGCTTATTTCTCTGGATTTAAACATTCTTCGAAACATTTGGGATAATGTAAGTACACAAGTCAGCAAAATATATAACACTGTTCTAGTGGTTTTTGGATATTTTAATAAAAAAATCTTACATATTATTGTGCCTTTAAGTTTATGTGACTAGGTCTTTCATGTGTACCATGTTCACCTCTGAATGTGCTTTTCGTTGTTTTTTGGGGGTGTTGGGATGTTTTAAGTTGCCAAAGCTGAGCGAATATTCAAGGTAAATACATTGAAAATCTGTTGGTGACAATGAATAATGAAAACTCAAAGCTGATTGTAAATATATCGAGTTGTATATTTGCGTGTGTGTGCTTCAATTTTTACTCACTGTCTTTCCAAATATTCTTCCATAAGTGAGACTCATGGGCTGATGTTTAGCAGAATGTTTCAGCTGCTTTTTTCCATACAATGAAAGTAAATGGGGATGAGGGGCGGTCATTCCCCAAAAAGGACAATTTAGCATTATAATGTGCGTCAAAATATCCATACAACGTGTGCACAAAGTTCAACATTTTCTCAAATCATCCAACAGAAGTGCAAACTTCTGCAAATCTTCTTTAATTCTTTGGAGTATACAGTTTTGGACATTCTGCAACAGTTTTCAGAAGAAATGAGAGAAATGATGACGCAATATTAATTTTTGGGTAAAGTATGCCTTTGAGAACTTCTTATGATGCAATTGTAGTGAACTGTGGAAATATAAACACGTTTTTAAACCATACCCCTTATATATGCTGTCTGTGAAGCAGTTGTGAGATATTGTATGGAAAATGTACCTGTAAATATTGCGTCGACAGTGTAACTGTATCCTGAAGGAAAGCTTTTGGCACTCGCAGATTCTGTGCTGTGTGATTCTACTTGTCACCACTAGGGAGCAGCCACTTATAAAAAATCTAGTCTAGATTTGCTCAGTCATAGATAATCCAGATAAATTTATTCCAGTCATACTAATTATATATTTAGCAACTGCTGCTGTTCGGAAGCATTTTTACTTGCATTTTCACTTTAACCTCATGCCGGCTACTTTAGAAAAACAGGATAGACTGTGAATCAATAGTTTAGCTTTGAATAATTTCAACTTGTATATAGGAGCAATCTGTTTTTATTTTTGTTAGCATCAACAAATTAATAGTTCATGGTAATGAAAAATAAATAAATACACAAACAACTTAAACCAAGAATTGAGAACTTACTCCACAAATAAGTACAAAATAACATATAAGAACTATAATATATATACATATATCATATATATATATATAATTTTAAATAAAATGCCACATATGGTGTGTTATGACTCACAACGTCAGCGGGTAATTGAAGTAAATTTCTGAAACACTGTTTGGTGCGCATTTGTAACTGTTGATCTGTAAAAGCATATAAAGTACATAGTAAAAATTATACATTATATACTAATTTAGAGGGAAGGACCCAAGTGGCCCTTAAAATGATTTAAAGTAAGACAAAACAAATAAAAACAAGATATTTGTTATTTTTAATTTACCTCCTAAACAAATTCCATGAATAATCTGGAGGTATATGTAAGCCTCATTTTAATAGTGTGATTTCTAGATGTGGAGAAGTCAATTAATGTAATATAATCATACAATTATGTGGGCACTTTTATAATACATTTATACATTTCTCTAGTTCTTTAACACTCTAATATGTTTGCCAAACAAAATGTTGAAAAAAATCAGTGCAGAAGTACAGCAACTGGAACAACCGTAAAAGTTATGTAATCTTAATGGGGGCTTGGAGTCAAAAAGGCTGAAACCACTACTTTTAAGGATACAATTGACTGTTTGTCTTGATACCAAAAGAGTTCAGCTCCTCTTCATGCTTCGGAAATGTTTTTTTTAATATACTGTATATATATAATTTTTGCACTGATTTCTTAGGGAGACTTCAGTGTTTTTGCAGAAAACACAACATAATAGCTATACATTTATATAGTAGCTATAAATTCAATGTCAAATGTCTTCAACACTGCAGCAGAAGATGAAACGTGACAAAAAGACTGTTTGAGATGAGTATATTCATTAGTTACATTTCAGGGCAAGTGCGCTGCCCCCTACAGTGTGTTTGTCTTTAGGCAGTGGAGATTCTTTCTGCTCTGATTTAATGATTAGTGCCAGAGCAGTGCTTCTGTAAAGCCCGAGGTTAGAGATGAGACAAATGTTTCCCTGTAGCTACATTCATATGATGGTTAGTTGCGCTTCAAACAGAACTTTGGGGAGGGGAGGGGAATGGAAGATATTACTCATTAAAACAGTACATTTCAAATCTCAAGTTTGCAAGATATCATCATTCCTTTTCTGTCAGTAGGAAAGCTTTGAAATTTTGACGAATCTGCTGAAGCGTGATCTGATGTAAAGGGAAAAACAACTTCCAAATCAGAAAAATAACCTATAGTATATAGGTTTAAACTTAAAAAGTTCAAAATTGATTTACTCAGTTGGGATGCTGGTGAAATGGTTTCTGTTTCTATACCGGATGCCATAATATAACCGCGAAAAACCACGAAACAATCAAAATAAATATAAACTGGGACGGTTCACACAGCCCAAGATTTTAAGCAACATAATTAAATAATAACAGAACAATAGCCTGTTATCAGTGTGTTTACGGCAATATTTTGTGATGGGGGTGTGATGTGCATCTGTGATTAACTAGTGCTGTGATAGGGCCTCCGCCTTCAGGCCAGGAAAGTGCTGCCAATGATCCATGTCTCGGCCAGAACACAATGGCACAGACTTCATCACTGTGGCCTAAACCACTATCTTACACCCACAACGGCTATGGTCCACTGAAAAGAGCATTACTGACCTTTCCCATAAAACTCACATTTTATGAAAAATTCATTATTTGTTTTTCTTACGTTTGTCTATAACATATATTTTTATTATTATTCCATTATATTTGTTTGTTACATTTTTATATCATAATGTTATATTTATTTACATTTATTGAGAAAACGGCATAAAAAAAAAAACTTGTATAATTTATAAATTGTTGGTTACACTTTACAATATGGCCCCATTAGTGAACTAACAATGAGCAGTATAATTTATTAATCTTTGTTAAAGGGATACTCCACCCCAAAAGGAAAATGTTGTCATTAATCACTTACCCCCATGTCGTTCCAAACCCGTAAAAGTTCTCCAGGATATTCTCCAAAATGGCGCTACGGTGATGCGGAGAGACACAGAGGAGACGAATTGTTGAATAAAGTCGTTATTTTTGTTTTCTTCGCGTACAAAAAGTATTCTCGTCGCTTCATAACATTACGGTTGAACCACTGATGGCAGATGGACTATTCTGACGACGTCTTTCATACTTTTCTGGACCATGACAGTGTAATTTACTTGGCAGTCAATGGGACAGTCACAAGCCTCCCGGTTTTCATCCAAAATATCTTAAATTGTGTTCCGAAGACGAACAAAGCTTTTACGGGTTTGGAACGACATGGGAGTAAGTGATTAATGACAAAATTTTCATTTTGGGGTGGAGTATCCCTTTAATGTTAGTTAATAAAAAATACATTTCTTCATTGTTCATTCAAGTTAGTTAACAGTACAATAACTAATGTTATCAGATACAACATTTGTTTTTAAAAATGCATTAGTAAATGTTAAAATTACCAAAATGGGCTGCGTCCAAAATCGCATACTCTCTGATTAGGTACTTTTTTGAATAACTTATTATTTTGCGACTGTTAAAAAAGATTTGCTCTATATAGTACGAAAACATGTATGAATAGAATCTGGATGTACTACATTCGCCATGATGTCATTGTCATGTGACCTACCAGCTTCAGTTGCATTGCTGTCATTGTGGCCTCATGGGATGGTAAAGTTTCCATTTGATGCGCACTTCAGAATCCCGCTGGAAGTAGTGCATCATCTGGGTATTTTTCACCTATACCGTTCTATGAATATTGTGGATTTGGAGAAGTATGCGATTTCGTATGCAGTCTAAGTTTAACAAATAGAGTAGAAGTATTGTTCCGTGCTCATCTATGTTTACTAGTGTAGTTACTTAACATATGAAACCTTGTTGTTACTACATTTTCTTAATTCTAATTAAAGAATGCTGCTGAGAGAAACGTTCAATGATAGGCAGATGGGAAGATGGGAAGCTTGCGAGCTGAGGTCTGATGACTCAATCGCTGATTAGTTTGAGGTCAATGCAGATAAATGATCAAGCAAAGATCAGATGGACTGGAGTTTGAAGCACTGCTCTTCATAATCAGACGCCCAGGGCATTGACGCATGCTGTCCCACTGGGAGTGACTTCCATTAGGTACATTTCTGAGTGAAAAATGACTGAGCATAATAGATGCCCTAACGAGTCTAGGGGGTCTCTATATCTGTGACATCAGTGGACAGGGTGTTGTCACACTGGGCCGTCTCTTTTGCAGAGCTGGACGTTGATGGATGTTCTCCATTAGTGTATGTCGATTGGTGATTTGTGATTTAATCTGGTATGACCTCAAACCAGGTCCATCTGCGCTCTTAAAAGTAAAGGTTTCTCAGCAACGTCATAGAAGAATCTTTTCTGGTTCCCTAAAGAGTCTTGCAGTGAATGGTTCTTAAAAGAATAATATTTTCCTAGTATGAAGAACGTTTTAAAAATCTAAAGAACCATTTTGCACTAAAGAATCTTTTGTGGAATGCAACGGTTCCATGGACGTCATTCTTTTTGGAACCATAATGCCAATGAAGAACCTCTATTTTTAAAAGTGCAAGCCTGTTCGTAAAAGTGCAAGAGTGTTCGTAGAAAGACAAATAGAAAGATGCATATGTTGGTAATATATTACAAAAAGGTTTTATTTGTTAACATGAACTAACAATGAACAGCACTTATTAATATTAATCTCAACATTTAGTAATACATTTTTCAGATCAAAAGTTGTGTGTTGTGAACTGATATGAACAAAGGTTAATAATTGCCATAAGAATATATTACTCATTGTTAATTCATGTTAGTTAATGCATTACCATAATGTAAAAAAAAATTAGTGTTACCCATAAAAAAAAATAAAAAAAACGGGTTACACTTTAAGGTGTCCTTGTTACAGTGTAATTACACAATAATGTACTGAGTAATAATGACTAACGAAATGTATTTACTATATGGGGTTTGATTTAGGGATTTAGGCTTGTAATTATGGATAGTTTACAGTTATTACTATATAAGTGCATGTAACAAAGAAACTGTAAAACAAAATGTTACCCAAAAGTGTTTAAATGCAACATTCCATTTTCTAGTCCAATTGTTAATGCAATAACTATACGCAATACAATACAGTATGTTAATGCAACCTTTCTGCATGTTCTTGAGGAACAATGGTCCTCCACATCATGGTCTTGGCATAGCACAGTCTATTTCATGGACCACACATTGGCACATTTACCAGGGCCTTATAAAAACAAAGGAGAAAAAAGATACATTCACACACAGCAACATCTGAAGGCCCATACCAAATCAATTGATTGATGGGACAAACGGTGGCTGATGAGGGTGCGCAAGCGAGTGGGTGGGTCCGTTCCTTCTCCTGGATACTTCCTGGAGAAATGACAAAGTGATCTCTGCCCTCTCTCTACATTAATTATCAACTGCTGTCTCAAAGGCACTTTGTCAAAGAGATAAATGAAAAAAAATCGGGACAGGAACAAATCAGACTGCCTAGGAGGGGAGGGAGGAGTTTAGCCTGGGGCCCCTCTTTCTCTCCTGGGGCTCCTGTCCTTCTCCTCTTGGGAGGCAGGATCCAGGATGAATGGGTCTTCATGGGAAATGTGTCGAGGGCTGTTTTCAAAATGTGCTGTGGGTTGTTTAAAAGACAAGAAAATTAACTCAAATTGATATAATTTATATCTAGAGTGCAGACAGACTGAAAAACAAATGGTGTGGAATTTACTTTGAAACACTTTTCACTCAGAAATTGCTGCTAAATGTAACAAATAATTCCAAAGAAACGACAAGCAACACTGAATTAAAGATGAAATGTTGAAGTAGAAAAACTGAAAAAGTAGTTTCTTATAAAATGCACTCCAATAATCATTCTCCCAATTTCATCAACCGGATGTATTTGTAAAAATAATTCATATTGAGTGTCATAGTGACAGCACTTATGAATAGATTTAAAAAAGTGCACAGGCGGAAAATGAAAACTATAATTTACATTCACTTTAATCCAAAAGTTGAAGAACTGGCAACGCGATAAAAAAGACCATAGAAGAGTATGAACTGATTACTTAAAGTCTTTAGGAGCTTTATATGAGAATAAATGTGACAGCCCGGATAGTATTAAAGCAATGAATTCAAGGGTGTGAGATGAATAAGAAGCGTTAGAGAATGGGTGCTCCTGTAAGCCATTACATCCATCTGGGTGGGAGGGAGAGACCACTGACGTACGTCACAGATGCTTGCTATCAGCAGTGGTCCAGAAGGCGTAACACAGAGACAGAAAGAAAGAGATGGTGACAGTCTAGAAAAGACAGGGTGAGAAAGAGAAGAAGAAACTGACAGCTTCTTAGATCTAAAAAGTGGTCGAAGATCTGTTTACTGGGTTTCTGAATTAAAAGGCGAGTTTTTGAAAGCCAGAGTGATAAAAAAGGAACAGGTCAAGATGCCTAATTTTGCTGGGACCTGGAAGATGAAGAGCAGTGAAAATTTTGAAGAACTCCTCAAAGCGCTCGGTAAGTGATCCACTCACTTCATCCTTCACTACGTGTGTAGTATGTGATTACTATAGACTGTTTTATCCTGTTGTTTAGGCCCCGTCCAGAATCCTCTCTTCGCCTGCTGTTTAGTCTTCAATAGCATATTCATGGATTAACTAGTGTGAAGAGTAAATCACTATTATTTTCGGGCTGTTGGACTACGTCTTCAGTCTCTTTTGTTTCTTTGGCAGCATGAGTTGCCTGGATTCTTATTCAAATTCTCAAAGCTACAGAGACAGTGCAGAGATTTAGCAAGGGCACAAAAATGCACCAACAAAGTGGATTTGATTTTTTATTTTTATTAAATGAAATGTAATTGTTTCATACCAAGAATAATAATAAAAATGTTGTGCTGCCCAGAAATTATGATTTGATCAAACTGTCTGAACAATTATTATTATTATTATTATTTTTTACATTAAGGTTCAAAAGTCTGGGGTAAGATTTTTGTTTTTGAAAAAAGTCTCTAAAGAAGGCTTCACTTATTTGATCAAAACTACAGTAAAAATGGTAATTTTGTGAAATATTCTAATATAAAATATTTTTTTACTATTTTAATTTGTTTAGAAATATAATTTATATATGTAATGGCAAAGCTGAATTTTCAGCAGCCATTACTCCAATCTTCAGTGTCACGATCCTTCAGAAATCATGCTGATTTGAAACATTACTTATTATTATCAATGTTGAAAACAGCTATGCTGTTTAATATTTTTGTAGAAGCGGTGATGCATGATTTCAGTATTCTTTGATGAGAGTTCAAAGAACAGCACTTATTTCAAGTATACAAGTATTTTTATACTGACTTTTAAATGGTAGTGAGCATTTTTTTCTGATATCAGAAAAAAAGGTGAGTGAAACTGATGCCTACAATTCTCCAGAAAACTGCTAAGCATAAAGAGAGACATTTCTGTGAACTGAAATGTTTATGAAAGTGATCAGACAGTTAATCACCCTAATAGTTTACACTACAATGCTGTGCCAAAAATGTGCAGTTAGCCCTTGTAGTTTCAGCATTGTCCATGTAGGCACTGCACAAGACCAAGACCTGTGGCATTCCTTCCAGTCAACACCCTGTCATTGCAGCTCCTTATTTGCAACATCTGCTGATAACAATCTACTCTGTGGTCACTTGATAACTATTTATGCAGAAAATATGGCATACCATGGCTGTATGAATGCTTAACTTGCCCCAGTTATGACTAGGAAAAATTAACGTCAGTCACATTAAAAACATGAAAACCACACAAGTGAAAGCAAGTCATATATTCCCTTTGCCCCAGTATCTATTGCAGCAGATTCAAAGAAATGATGTAAGTATGCCATCTTGAGGGAATTAGAGCGAGATATACAAGTGGATAATTACAGCACAGTCAAGAGCAATGCATGCTTCGTGGAGTTATTGTATATAATAATCTTTTCATTTGGAGACTTTTGTTTGCTCCATTCTGCCTCAGTGACATAAAACTGAAAACATTTAATGAAGCAAAGTGGCGAATTTGACAACTCATGTGGCGTAATTAGATGTTTTGTGTAATGCAGGGGTGAACGCTATGCTGAGGAAGGTGGCCTGTGCTGCAGCCTCTAAACCCCACGTGGAGATCCGCCAGAACGGCGAACAGTTCTACATCAAAACCTCCACCACTGTGAGGACCACAGAAATTAACTTCCAGATAGGTCAAGAGTTCAACGAGGAGACCGTAGATGGGCGCAAGTGCAAGGTAATACAGCTTGGAAGGTTTCTCTTTTTTCGATCAGTATCTTTATTCTTTAGAAATGAGAATACAGAATACAGATCTCTCTCTCTCTCTCTCTCTCTCTCTCTCTCTCTATATATATATATAGGCCTATATACACACACACAAATTTATATGTATGTATATATATATATAGCCCATATTTACATCGGAACATTCTCTTGCCGTTTACTGTTGCTGTCAGGAACTATTTTTTAGAGGAAGGATAGCATTTAACGAACTTGCTTCAAAAAAGTAACATTTCAATAAATAAATCTTTGGTTTTAATATTTTTTTATTGTGTGGTAACCGTTTTATAAAATCAATAAGGTACTCGAGGCCGTGCTGTATCGTGAATAAATCACAGCTGAAGGGGTTGCAGGCACGACGCAAAACAACGCCCTTCAGCCGTGATTTATTCACGATATATACACACACATATATATATATGTATATATATATATATATATATATATATATATATTT
>NW_015664681.1:318532-330590 GCF_001515625.1 Sinocyclocheilus rhinocerous
AATAAAATAAAATAAAATAAAATAAAATAAAATAAAATAAAATACACTGAGGACTGGACAAATGGCTGCTGGAAATTCTGCTTTAACGTCAGAAGAATAAATTATTTTTTACAACATTAAAATAGAAAACAGTTATAACATTTTTAGTACTAATATTGTGAAATGTTTCTAATTTTGCTGTATTTTATTTTTAAATGTCACAATGATGAGCAAAATAGACTTCTTTCAGAAACGTTTTAAAAGTCTTACCTACCCTAAATTTTTTTTAACGTGTATGTGTGTGTGTGTGTGTACCTTGTATTCCCTATACAGTACCAAATGTCCCCACAAGGATAGTGTTACCAGTAATTTCTGACCTTGTGGGAACATTTTTGGTCCCCATGAGAAAAACAGCTTATAAATCATGCAAAATTATGTTTTTTTTTTTTTGCAGTTGTAAAAATGCAGAAAGTTTTGTGTGATGGGGTAGGTTTAGGGTAAGGGGATAAAAAATACTTTTTTTACAGTATAAAAATCATTGCATCTATGGAATGTTCCCATAAAACATGGAAACCGGTGTGTGTGTGTGTAGTGCAGGGGTGTGCAAAATTAATTAAATTACTTACAAGATGTTTTAAAATTGTGTCAACATGTTTTCTTAATTAAGTCGTATGATATATATATATATATATATATATATATATATATAAACTGAGTACAACGCACAATACGAAATGGAAGAATATCACTAAAGCTAAATAGACAGTTTGTGACTGTGCTAATCTCTTTTTCACCTCTAAGCCAGGTCACAGACAGTTTGGTAAATTAGATTATATGACACTCAAGTGCATCAAAGCAACACTGCAGGCTTATCTAAACTAGATACAGTCGCCCTTATGTCTTCCACCTTTAATCTCCCGGATTTGAATGGATCTGAGGGGATTCCGGCTCTAACGGCTGCTCTCATCACATCCAGCACCGTGCAAGATAATGTGTGAATACTAAAGAACTGATGAGCACTGTTATGACAGGATGTGTTTTCATTCTGAGCCTGTCAACCCATCAGAGGCTGCTGAAAGGGCAATGGGCGGCGACAGGCCGAACTGTCATGTGCTAGAAAGCCTTTTTAACAAGCTAACCTTTATGACTGCTGCCTTTTTACAAGCAAATAAAAGCAACCACAGGCCTAGCACAAAATAAACATCTGTTTTTGACATAAATGGACACCCAAGCATTTTTCATTTTACTGTTTAGTTATTTGGCAGGGGCAACATTAAATGAACATGAAATGAAACCTGTATATTTAGTTATTCAGTTAAATGCAGCACAAAAGATTAAGCAGAGAGGGTGATGAAATGGTAAAATATATAGCTATGACTCATTGGCATGACGTAGCAGGTCACCTGAGGTGGTCATCTGTCCTCAGTCCATTACTTATGATTTATTCTCTCAAATCAATGTCCTAAAAGCCTTGTAACATTCAATGGACATCATAATTCAAGTGCAAATGGACAGAAGAATTCCTCTGAGAAAAATATAAATGTTCTTCCAGTGTGCAGTGCATGTAGATACAGATGTTCATCTTCAAAAGGCTGTGTTGTGGAATTGTCATTTGCCTGTAATTGTCCACAGAGCCTGGTCACATGGGAGACAGAGAACAAGATGACCTGTAGGCAAACCCTTTTGGATGGTAACGGCCCTAAGACGTACTGGACACGAGAGCTGAGAGGGAACGAACTCATTCTGGTGAGGAGCTTTTCCATCACTTGATAGTTCCTTTTAAAACAATTCTGTGTCTGTCATTGTGTGTTTTGTGCTGAATGTCTCTGAGTGTGACATGTTTCAGTCTGCTTTGTGATTACTAACACCCATGAGAAACTGATCGCTTGGATTTGTTTGGAATTTTCACAAAATCAGCAGCCAATGAGCTTGCTGCTCAACATTCAAATACCTGGCTTTTGTTTGCTGTAGCAGTTTGCAGCGCGCTTCAGAAACCCTCCACCTTCCCCAGCTCCACCTGTATAGATCTGCTACGAGGTGATTCATGTATGCTATGGGGGTTATTCATATGTGTATATGTGCAGCAGCAGTATTTCTTACATGCTCACAGCAGCATGTTGTGGATGTATTGGCAGTAGCAAGTCTCGGTACTTGCTCTGCCGCAGCAGCAGCAATTCTGTGTCTGTCATTGTGTGTTTTGTGCTGAATGTCTCTGAGTGTGACATGTTTCAGTCTGCTTTGTGATTACTAACACCCATGAGAAACTGATCGCTTGGATTTGTTTGGAATTTTTACAAAATCAGCAGCCAATGAGCTTGCTGCTCAACATTAAAATACCTGGCTTTTGTTTGCTGTAGCAGTTTGCAGCGCGCTTCAGAAACCCTCCACCTTCCCCAGCTCCACCTGTATAGATCTGCTACGAGGTGATTCATGTATGCTATGGGGGTTATTCATATGTGTATATGTGCAGCAGCAGTATTTCTTACATGCTCACAGCAGCATGTTGTGGATGTATTGGCAGTAGCAAGTCTCGGTACTTGCTCTGCCGCAGCGTAGCAGATCTATTCCGCCAAGACCAAATACATTAACATTGTCATGTACATTACCATGCCAATCCCTCCGAGAGTTGTCATGACAGTACACAAGTTAAAACCAAGGCCCAATTCTGAAATTGCTTACTCTGAAGTGTTCAGTAACCACTTGTGCAAAATTCACTTTTTCTTTTAAAGCATTGGAAGCACAAACACCATGTTTTTTTGTTTTTTTTACTATAAGAACTAAGTGTTATCTTGCATAAAATTAGCCTAGAATGAAAAGTCACTACAGTAGTTCAAAAATATAGCAAATGCATTCATTCCCTTAAAGTGGGATTTTGGACTGTCCTCCTTGAGAAGTTTTAAGATGAGATGATGTTACTTGTACTATGTACATCTATGTAAAACAAATAACATTAATTTATATAATATATTGAACTGATATACTTGATTAAATAAATAAATAAATAAAATTAAAAATATATTAATTAACAAGTTTTGATTACCAATTTTGTGTACAACCCAGAGCCCTGTCAGACATTATAACATTATTTTGACACTTTATACACACTGACAGGAAATAATTACATAATATTATAATATATTCCATTTCATTTTCATAGTTTTTACATCATTTTAAGTACTGACGGCATCCATCACGATCAAACATTCAACCTTGTTACTCAAGTTTTTGACAAAACAAATATTCATCTTCCTTTTTTTGGGAAATATATCTATATCAATGACAACAAACCAACATTTGGTTCCAAATTAGCAGTAGCTGCTACTGAGTGATAGCTATAGGCAAAATGTGCAGTTCTTTTACATATTTTTCCACGATTTTATGTTTTTCATGATTTATTTATTTGTTTATTATTTTATGTTGCATTGTTTTATGTTGCCATTCATATAACATTTGTTGAAAAAGCTATTTACTAGGCCATTTCAGACCCCATGTGCTCTATTCATGGAAAGTTATTGCTAAATAAATGAGTTCAACAGGGAAATACGCTGAACCATTAACACAGCACAACTTGCATTCAGTGGTATTTTTGGTCCACATTAAAGCGTTCATGGACCTCGACACAGTTGGTGGCATTACAGTGTGCCGGACAAGACATGTTGAAGTCACATCTGTGTCTTATTAGGCACAGCAGAAAATGTGATGCATCACAGTGAACTGGTAATGCAGCTGGCTCACATCAAAACTCCTTCAGGCTCATGAGGAGGAGACTTCTGAATGCATGATGATGGTGATGCATGTCTTTCCATTCACAACCAGCTGTTTTGTCATGAGCTTAATAATCATGACCAACTGCAGCTAATTAAAAAAAATGCCTCGTTGCATATGAATATAATGGCAACTGCTTTCTGTCTTTTTGTTTATTGAAATTAATGTATTATTCTCATGAACCACTTGAAACCATTTGTCTTGTGCTTTGCAGCACTCTTCATTATAAATGGTTTACATAAAGTTTACTTAATTTTTACCTGCTTTTTCATTCTAGTGATTAATGTGTGTGGCTTTTTGTGAAAATGGCCACATTTCCATAAAGCTGGCATCAAGGAGCAAAGTTACTGGCAGTGACCCAGAAAACACTTTGCAAATGGGTCTAATTGATCATGTTACATGTAGGAATGCTGGCGGTGTGTAAGGGCCTGACACTCCTCTCTCAAATGTGTCCCACGGCACCGGCGCACACAGCAGATGGGCCATCCTAATACCATTTTTTAAAAGAGTGTGTGAGGTGGTCCTGCTCTGGAGCGCAGATGGTCTATGGTGTCGTCAGCTGCTCTAGTTCTGTTTGGATGTGATTTCCAAACGTTTCAGCATTGAGAAGTCAGAGGCACTTCCTCTCAATCCCATCAATACATTAGTCAAAGCACTTCAGTGATAAACAATTCCAAGAAGCTACAAACAAATTGTTTACATCAGAGCAAAATGTCTTCATTTTAGGAGTGTCACATATAATCAATCTATGACTGCATGGACAATCATGGTGAACAAAATGAACTGTGAATAACACTGAAAGAATGAATGAGTTAATGGCGTTGTCTCTTTATTTATTTTCACTGCTTAGACCTTTGGGGCCGATGATGTGGTGTGCACACGGATTTATGTACGGGAATAAGCACTGGATGGAGGGATATTCCAGCACTTGCAGCTTTGGAGGAATAACATTTTGTTTGGCATTAACTTGCACTGTTGTGTGTTAGTTGATACTTTCTTCTGTTCTGACTTTATCACCATTTATGTTTATTCAATTTAATCATTAGATTCATTTTTATAATGTTTTTAATGTACAGTGTTAGTCAGGCCTGGCTCAAGCTCTAAGATGATTTAAGGTGGGCCGCAGGACTCTCAGGGTGGGCTGGACAGTTGAGGAATTGAGCAGGCCTGGTGTTAGTTATATTCATGGTTATATCCGACAAACACTCTTAGAACACTTGTAATGGTTTACTGCAGCCATGTCTAATGATCTTTATTAACTTTTTTTGTAGTCATTGACTGTGCATGAACTAATAAAGACATATAATTGTTAATGATATGATTGTACATTTTGAAATCTCTTTAACCAGCATGTTTCACTGGAAGCCCCCCGTTGATCCCGTTCATAAGTTTATATATCCTTGAATCCTGTGTTATTACCTGGATGATCCACAAGTATTTTTATATTTTGTGATAGTTGTTTATGAGTCCATTGTTTGTCCTGGGGTGCGTTTCCCAAAAGCAACTATGGGCACAAGTTCCGTCATAACCAATAGAGCTCAATGGAGCTTGCAAGCATAGTTAGCTAGCGATCCTGCAGTGACACATTATTTAGTACTGCCCTTCAGAAGATACATAAAATGCATGTTTCCCAGAGGACAACACTACTGTTTAAATGTTTGAGGGTCGGTAATGCTTTTAAAGAAGTCTCTTATGCTCACCAAGGCTGCATTTATTTGGTCAAAAAAAATAAAAAATATATAATTTATTCCTGTAGTGGCAAACCCAAATTTTAAGCAGCCCTTATTACTCCAGTCTTCACTGTCACATGCAAAAGACAAATATCTGGCATGGCTAACGACTTGTAAAAGAATCAACAGGGGTCAAAAGAAAGTGTTGGCATTCTTCTCTTCATCTGTGAGGAAAAGCCGTCATCCGTCTCCATTTTATGCTCTATGAGTTATGAGCCTTTTTTAATGACCCATTTCTCCAGGGACTGCTTAACTATAATATGGGGCCAAATCCTAATTAAATAATGAGCTATATCGAACCAACACCTTTTTTTCTCCTGGTAAGTTAAATGTCACTGCAGACTTTTATTACTCTCTTTGGTGTTTAAACACTCTTGCCTTTTTTGGGCAAAAAAACTAGAAAAAAATATGTTCATAGAAAAAAAATAAAATAAAAAAAAACTCTAGACTGTTAAAAGAGTTAATTGCATTTCCTAATAAAAACTGTAGAGAATTAGTGTAAGAACTCCAGCATTGCAAATTAATAACTGCATGCCTCAATGTGATCATGAGAGTTTGGCTAATGTTTCAAGTTAACTCTATAGACACATTTGAGTGTAAAACATTACACTGCGCCCCAGGAGAATGTCCAAACACTCCCTCTGCTGCCAGTGTGGAAAAACTACACAGTGGGTTTCAGTGCACATGAATTATGCATTCTCAATACTCCGAGTTACATGAGTGTAATTCAGTGAGAAAACACGCATGCATTATTGATCCTTATAGTTACAGGGAGCTCGACACACAGCAGGGTAATCTACTACAATTCTGTTTTATTTCAATCTTTAAAGCAATAATGAATAATATAAAAGGGCTGTACATGAGAACATAGAAACATGCTGTCATTGCCTTCTTTAAATATGTTTTACATATTTGTCAGCATAAACCAAAGCCTTAAAGCACATACAAATGTGCCCCAAAGTTACATTTCCAGACTTCTCGGTACAAGAGGGCAAAATGGGACCAAACAGGATCGTTTCTAAGTTCTACTCAGAACACAGGCAGTGATATCACAAATTTGAATACAAGTTCAGATAAGGGCCAAATATAGCATCATGAAAACCCGTACTATTCAACATCTCAGGTTCTGGACAAACTTGAAGCTGTCGAAAACGAACATTTTCATGACTACATAACGAGAGGAGACAGAGTGACCAGACAAAACACTTTAAACAAGTACTCCCTTTGGTAAGAATAGTCATAAAGTGTTTTCTTAAACATCCCAGCATTAGCCTCCTCCACTAAGCTGATAAGGAAGCCTAAGAACTGAACTACGTAACAGTGAAGGTTGTCAGAATATAAACAGTCTGGCATATATACATCGTATCTACATTACAAGAGCTTTTGTGACTGTACTTATTCTGGTGTTCCTGATTGACACATTGTGGCTGGTATCTTAGATGTCTATTAATTAACGGTAATACCTTCATTAATGGTGCTGTAATTAACCTGTGAAAAGAGACCTTGATTACATTTCATGTATATTGCGAACAATACACTTGGGAAATTCACATCATCAGTCCTGGTTTAGCTGCATAGCCCCAAACATGGAGGCTTTTTTAAAAACCGATTCGAGATTTTCTCTCATTTTCTGAACATGTATGTGGTTGACGTGAACCACAAAATACATATTGCTAATAAACTACTATTCACCTTGAAGGGATGAAAAATAAAAAACGATATACAAATGGGCATGAACTTGACCTGTATTTGTAAACCATCCTTTTTGCAAAAAGCCACTCAAAAAGACAAAACCGATTCTTATTGTCTGGAAAATCGAATAAGAGTCTGACTAGAGCTGCAGCATTTGCAAGAAGTGTTTTCTTGCCCTCATGATTGAAGGACACTAACCAACTGAGTACAAAGTCCAGGGGGGGAAAAAAAGATTCCAATCTAAAAATTTAAAAAGGTACAAATAAAAAAAGAAAGAAAGTGAGCAATCTTCAAAGAACTCAATGGCGGTCAGATTTTAATTTCAGTGCTACTTCAGTCATCGTAAAAACAACATAAAATTGAGGTAAAAGCCCTCCCTTCTCTTGAAAACTTGAGCTTTACAACGTAGTGCTGTAGGTGACTTTATATTTGTTGATGTTCTGGAAGTGGAGGATCTTGGGCTCACAGACGGTTCTGCAGGGCAGTAGCCCCTCCAGGCCATCACCCATCAGCCACTTGTAAGTTGTGGCCGCCATGTCGCTGGTCACATGCTCTTTCTGCCACCTGTCTAGCAACAACTGAAAGCGCTGATGCAGACGAGTGCTTACTCTCTGGTGTGACTGAAAATCATCAAGATAAACAGAAATCAATCAATTGTGAAGCATCCTGATGATCTCAAAACATATTCCTCTATCACAGTGTTGACATAACTAAATTGTCAACACTGAAGTTAACCGGTAAGTTGGTAAATTGGTAAGTTAGTAAGTAAATTTTGTAAGTTAAAGTGGGGTAATTGGTGGGTAAATAATTTTAATTAAAATGCGAATACATGAAAAAAAAATCAAGATGCAAGCTGAAACCATACTTTCCCCTTAAAAAACTATTGTTACTGAAGAGAAGTAGAATCATGAATATTCTGGTTCACAAAATCAATTGTGGATTGTTAATAAAAAAAATCATTTACTCACCCTCCTGTTATTTCCAAACCTGTATGACTTACATTCTTCAGTGGAGCATAAAATTATATTTTGAAGAATATTTGTAACCAAACATTTCCAGTTGCCATTTGGTATTTTGTGTCCATACAAGGAAAGACAATGGGAACCGAAACTGTTTTATTACCAGTATTCTTCAAACTATCTTACTTTGTACTGTGGAATATAAAAGATGATGTTTTGAAAAATATTGGTAATAAAAACAATAAATAATAAAAGAGTTTAAATTCACATTTTCAATTTTTTGTCCATACAAGTAAAAAAAAAAAAAAAACTGTTTTATTATCAATATTCTTTAAAATATATTCAGTAGAACTTACAGGTCATGCAGGTTTGGAATGACTTGAGTATGAATAAATGCTGAAATAATTTTTGGGTGGACTATCCCTTCAATATATCAACGCTCCCAGTTTCTGTTCATAAAAAATAATTATTTAATTGAAACCATAATAATTACAGTAGAAATATCAGAAATTTTATTTGGGAGGGTGGGGCTTCAAATATTGTGTCGGACAACTCTTAAATCAAAACGTTTGAGAACCATTGATCTATCATCTACAGTATATACCTGATGCGCTCTCAGCTGTGCAGTGCGTCGGTACATGTAGTCCTCCGACTTGAAGACGTACACCATCTTGTAGGAGTTGAGCTTAAACATGCACTCCATTTTTGAGTCCTCGCCGCCCTCTGAGGATTTCTTGGCTGGTTCTTTGGCCTCTCTCACCTGCATCTCCTGACCTCTCTGGCACTTCCGGATTCGCCTTAGGTTCCTTAAAAAGAAAAATGCACATTGTTTAATCTTTCTTAAATTTAGTACAAATGCTATCAAACATGTTAAGGTTCAGCATCAGACAGCCTAAGGAGAGGAACATCCAAATCAAAAAGAAAAATTATGCACCAATGCAACTGTCTACAGTGCACCTGGGTCTCAACAGATATGATAAATTATCAACAAAAATGATAATCTCCACTGAAAACTCATATCCATGGCAAAACCACGTATTGATCAAGTGCCAAATCAAGGTACTGGATGGAAAAACAAAAAAGAGGTAATTTCCCTGCTTCAATTAAAGACTAAAATTAGAAGTGTACTTACCTAAGGTTACAGATGTGAATGGGCATAGAAACCATGACTCTTATTTTGAATTCAGGACTTCACTTAAAGAAACTAGCCAATCGTCACAACAACAAAAAAAAGAAACCAGGTAGGGAATCAGGTTAAATGGCCAGGATATGGGTTGACATTGTGCATTATGCATTATGCATTGCATGACCATGCACTAGAAGTGTTTGTTGCATTAATTGTTGCATTAATGTCAGCTACTCAACCTCACACTGCACATAAACAGAAATGAATCAAGCCAAAAATAAATAAAAATGTGACTGTCAAGTTTGTTGGATGAACATGGAGACATCAAGAGCATCTCTCCAGCACTGCACATAAAACATGCATTACGAAAACTGAAAGAGCAAGCAAATCAATCATCCTCCCATGCTAGAGCTCAAACGTCTGTTGGAAAGAAATAGACTATACGCACATTTGAGGATAAAATTCAGACCAGAGTTTTATTGACAAGCCCCTCTCTGAAATACAGCCGTCAGACCGTGGTGAGTTGAAGTTCAAGTTCGAGTCATAACACCACTTTGTAAACTGACAACCGCAATCGAACTCAAGAGAGAATCAGCAATGGGAGGACACATTGTCTCTGAGATCTCAGCATACAAGGTCTACTCACTCAAATCTTACAGACTACAAAAGCATTTATAGACAATCATGAAATCAAGTCACATACAGAAATGTATCTGTCAATAGAATTACACAAACAGACCACAGCACACTTTATGTGAGAAAGCAAAGAAGTTTTGTGAAACCCAAAATTGGGCTACTTTAAAAAGTTTATGAAAATCTATTCAAAAGAAAGTACAGATCTGAACAAAGCACTCTGCTTTTTTTGAGAACAGGCTCATCTTATCTAAATGCACAGTCTTCAGCCTCTTTAGAAAGTTGCTCTTCTAAAGAACATGGTGACTCAACCGAACCCTGTTGAGAGCAGGCATATAAAAACATCTTCCATATTCTCCGATGAAAAACAAATATTAAAAATGAAATGAAATTTCCACCTCATTAAATGTGTTATAAGTCTCAACCGTGAAAAAATGGTGCACATAATTTTAGATAACACCTCTGCACACATTCCCCACAAACACACCATACTTACAATTTATAAATAAGCGTAAAAGAACCAATATGTCTGTATTGTGGCCACATCTGAGCAAAGATAAACAGCCTAACAATGAGTTTTCATTAAATAAATTCTCAATAAAGTGCAAATGCAAGCAAGCAGAGAGCTTGTGTGTTTGGGTAGAAAAAAACTAAACAAAAACAACAACAGGTGATTACAAACAGGCAGCACTTGTACAGTGTGACTCCCAGACATTTCCAAAGACTACCGAAAGCATTCCTGGGATGTTCCTGTCTTGAGCTGATGCTTCATGGGAAGTTTAAAGGACTCACGGCTCTAAAGATGGGTGTACTTGGCTGAGCCTCACCTGGGTAGAAACACAGGCTTCTGGGAGAGGTGCTCTCGCAGCTCTGGAGAGGCCGAGCTGGTGTTCAGATATCGCTCCACGTAGTCGGGCCAGCGCTGAAACACACAGGCAGACATTCAAGGTTACTTTTACAGAATTAAGAGTCACTGCTAATAGCATTACTGTCTGGAACTAGGGCAGTGTATCGGCAAGAATCTGGCGATACAATACGTATCACGATACAGGGGTTGCGATACGATATGTTGCGATATAATGCGACACTATAAGCATATTGGGATATTTCTTATTTTAGGAATAGGAGAATAGTATATAATTTTAGGAAAACTGTCATTTAGAACACATTTTAGAAACCATTTGCATATGTAATTGTAAATTGCATTTGCAAACCATATATGTAAATCCATTTACACATACATATACAGTATATACATACATACATGTATACATACACACACATATATATATATATATATACACTGTATATGTATATATATATTTTATTTTTTACCAGAACACAGTGGAATCTTCATTTTTATTAATCTGTCCCTGTAACATTCAATGCTATTGAACCACTTTTTGTGCAGCACGAGTAAAGAGGGAACAATTAAGTGCTTGCAAGAGTCAGATTTGACTGATCACGGGTCGAGAGGAGGGATGACCTACAAGACCATGGTGGAGGATTTGCTACTCAACGGATCCGGAGCTCAATGACAAATATCTTATATCGTAAGATGCGCTCCCTTTACACAGAGTGCGCGTGATCGTGAAATCGAAAGTGAACAGCGCGAGCGCTCATTCAAAAGAGATTTAAATGCTCCCCATTGATAGCGGCTCCCTGATACGCGAAAATTATATGCAATATTGGAATGTTTGCGGGAGCGGGCATATTACACGCACTCGTACTGAAAATTTGTGGTACGGGTCTTTTGATTTGGTACCAACCAAGTGTACCAAACAAATACAGCATTGTTTTAACCACTGCACGAGTGGAATTTCATTGGAAACTTCCAGTTTTATATATTGTTACTTTCAAAATAAATAAAGTCCCATCTTTCAAATTATGTCCAGTTTTTTCAGGAAATTCAAACAATGAATAGTGTTTTGACGCTCTTTGATGTGGTGCGACAGATCGCTGTATAGGCGCTTTATTTTAAACTGCAGCGTGAAGCGCGAGTGAGCACGATCATCCCTTACTATTTCCTAATAGTTTTAACGCAAAATAAACATGAGTGAACTTCTTATGCCTCACGTAATCGCTCAATCAGTGTTTCAACCGCGGAAAGACGTAAAAAAAAAACAAAAAAAAAACGCTTGTAAACAAAATGTCACGTAGCATTTAATTTTAAG
>NW_015664681.1:331165-350181 GCF_001515625.1 Sinocyclocheilus rhinocerous
AACTAATTTTCGGCAGCCGGAATTTCGGTGCATCTCTAATTATTGGCGACATCAGAAATGGATATTATATAATAGATGCTTTTTTGAACATTTTAGCAATTAAAAAAAGGATTTTTTACACGGCACCCCTGCTCTCGACAGGCGGCACCCCGGTTGGGAAACACTGGTTTAGAGCATATGCTGAGGTAGATTTTTATTTTTATTAAGAAAATTGTAATTATAATTGAATTTATTTAAAGAAATAGCAATTTCTTCGGTAAACCACTGTTTAATTAAAAAAAATAAAAAAATAAACCCCCCTGCTGTACCGAAAACATACCGAACCGTGATGTCAAAACCGAGGTACGTACAGAACTGTCATGTTTGTGTACCGTTACACCCCTAAAAGCAAATAAATAAAGAAGTGGAAATGTCTCTGCATAATTGATGCAAAAACAATAATAAATAAATGAACTTAATGAACTAAACAAATAATTGTATAATAATGATGATGAGAAATGATGATTATTGTGATGGTATTAAACAAAATATTATACAAAAATTTATAGGCCAGAATAGGTGTTTAGAATTATTTTAATAACTCTAAATATTTGAAAAAGCAATATAAATTGCAGAAACTAAAAATTGGTTTAACAAAAGACAATTTAAATTGTGTTTTTTTTTACAGTATAATTTTTTACAATCAAGCCATACTTCTTTTTCTTAACAACATGCACAGATAAATCAAACATTACTTCGGTTGAGAGCACACTGCAACATCACACACACAATGGTTTTTTTTTCTGGTGGCTGAGGCTGCACCTTTGCCTTCCAGTTGTGCTGCTGACGGGCTGATGGGCTTCAGAACACAGAAAAGTCCTGAGGAACTGTGGGAGCTGATGCAGAAGCGGATGTACTTTGACAACGTCTTTCTGCAAGAGTCACAACCACTGTCCCCTAGAATACTGTGTGGGTCTTCTTCGCCTTGGCAGTCTGCTGAAGGCATCCATAATGTCAAGGAGTCCAACACCACTGTCTGATTTCATGTAGAACTTCACAGCATCCAATTCATAACGGTCCACTGTCTGTCACCATCTCTGTAGGTTTTATGGAAGGATCAGTATTTCCCACATATTCCTCCATTCATCGAACAGCACCTTGTTGTTTCTGATCCAGCGGATATTGCCGCAGGGAGTGTTCCTTGGCAATATGTTCAGCTGTTCGGGACACACTTATCCTGCATCCCAAACAGTGCCACAAGCCTGAATCAATTTATGAAGGAAGTCCCTGAAGAGTGAGGAACTGGTGTAAGAGTCGTCAACAAAAAGCTTGTAGTCAGTGTCCAACAATTTTTCATCCACAAGGGCTGTAACAGAGTAATAACTCAAAATGGACTGTGCTCAAAGAGATGTTCCCTCCAAAATCCCAAGCACAAATAGAGTCTGCCAGGACAAATGTTTTTTTGTGCACCTTTGTGGGGTTTTTTCAGATGCTGGTTGAAGTACAGCTCTCGACCATTCATTCATCAACAGCAATGATCTGTAAAGCACGAAGTCGTCTTGCAGGCATCCCTACATTCCTCATGGAGTCCATTTTCAGAATACTGATATACAGACCATATCAAAACCAGACAGGAATTTTGTGCAGGACATGATTTGTGCTAGAAAAGACCTCCTACAATAGTCTGTTGAGCAGAACTGGCTCAATGCAAAGTCTTGCCGTGGCACATCGTTTCTTTCTGATATTTGGGGCCATTTAGACATTAGTGTGTTCCCAGCTGTTCTTACGGGTCAGAAACATCTGGTAGCTTAATATTTGGTTCATGAACACTGTCACCTCTCTTCTGAGGTGCTACAGGAAAGAGCAATACGGAAACTACACCATTTTCGTCATTTCCCCTTGCAGTAGCAGGTGGCACAGATGTGGCAGAATGACAAAATCTGTTCCTCTGAAGGATGAATCTCAGCCTTCAAGAAACGAGTCAGCAGAAGGCCTATTGCACAGCACAGAAAGTAGTGCAATGGAATAGCGCAAGTACTACAGAGCTGCAGAGACAGCTATAATGAAGTTAGCATAACTGGGCTATACACTGCAGGTGGGTTTAATGACTCTGGTTTTGATGTCATACTCTATGTGGCCCATGCCTCCCCCACAAAAAAGAAGGATTAGCACTAACATCACAATTATAAATCAGTTTTCAGATTGCGAGCTTTAAAATAACATACTTAGCTTGTCAAAATCAACTGAAGACAATCACACTACTGTCCCACCACCAATAGTCTCAGCCTTTTTAAAACCGGATGCGTTCTTGCATGTCACTGCGCTATTTTTTTGTAATTGTTGGTCTATGCGTAGATGAACAACTTTCGCTGTGACGCAACATTCTGACACTGCGAGTGGGTTCTTGGACTGAATAAGCTGCAAAGTAAACTTGGCTAAGGATGTTGCCACAACACTTCACCAGCAGTGTAGGTTGGATTAATAGGTTAACACTCAAAAATCTTTAGCCAAGTCTCAGGCATGTACCTCAGTATCCACAGGTCCATCCGAGTTCTCCTCCTCTGTGTCCAACAGCTCCACGGCCAGCTGCACAATCCCTTTAGACTTCTGGAACAATAACTGCAAAGAAAAGAAAAAAAAATCCTGTTTAAATATGCATGGGCAGCAGACCTATACTCTAAAACTATTTGTAGACTGTATTTTACTAACTATAATAATACATTCAGTTTCTATGGACTCATATAAATAGAGAGACTAAATGGAATCTGAACTACATTTTCATTTGTAAAAAATAGTTGAGGAGTCATGCTAGGTATACAATCAAAGCTGTACATTTTCCCTTATAGATTCACAGGATTTAACCTAAAATGGTGAGAAAAAAGACACTATAGATACGTATCTATCTACACAGATGAAACTGTGGTTAAACAAAGTAGTTAAATAAAGAGAAGGAGGTGAAAAGAGGCAGCAGATAACAGCGTGACATTGAAAAATGTGGTCATTAAAACAAAAAGCACTGATTTTGGCCGATTAAGCCACTTAAGACCGATAGCTTGATGGATGGTCAATTGGTTTGCTTGAAAAACCAACAGAAAAGTCTTATCAGCATTTCCTATACAACCATCCTTTACTGTGACTACAACTTTGTAACTGTGAACGCAGTTGTAGTACAAAAAAGCACTTTATTTCTTTTAACACACCATAATATCTCCTCTCCACTACTTTTTGCTTTTCTCAAAAGTGACAGCATAAAAATTTAAGTCTAAATGTAAAATTCAGTTTTGATGTGAACACTTGGCATATGCATACAACTGAACATGTATACACAAGTATATTGAATCCAAGCTGCCAAAATGACTCTTTTTCTGCAGCTTCCAGGTTTTTATTACATAATAGAGATGAAAAGATCAGCACAAGACTATCTGCACAGACAGATCAACGCCTACTACTTCATCATTGCCTATTAAGCCCCACCCACTCATCTGTTATACAGACAGAAGAAATACTACAGCAGGATCACTGGACTAAAAATAACATTACTTTCCAAAGGACCCTAATATTAGGAAAACATCTATTTATTTTCAACTACATAAATGTCTCCAAAGATAATTATTTGTTTGCAAGCTTTGCAAACAGACTTTTATTGAAAGATATAGACCTAACAGGAATGGCACAATATATACATAACCATGTTATACCAGTGATACTACTTCAACACTTTTTTGTAAATTGCTTTCCTTAGGGAAATGTGTAAAACTTTAAGGTCAAAGTATGCTTCAGTTTTGACACAAATGTTTAGTGTATCCATACAAACGAATGCGAAACCTCAAAGCATACTAACTAAATATTATAGTTTTATGCACACTACAAAGTTTTGTCCTTGTCTAATGTCTGTGCTATTTATCTCCTGAAGTTATAAACATGTCTTTGTACTCAATTAAACTAGAACTGAGTGTCTCTTAAAGGGGTCATATGATGCGATTTCAATTTTTCCTTTCTCTTTGAAGTGTTACAAGCTCTTGGTGCATAAAGAAGATCTGTAAAGTTGCAAAGACTAAAGTCTCAAATTCAAAGAGATATTCTTTATAAAAGCTAAGAGTCAAACACGCCTACCTAAAACGGCTCGTTCTAACACACCCCCACATATCTACGTCACTATGTGGGAAGATTTGCATAACGCCGCCCAAATGTTCACGCAAAGAAAGAAGGCTAACTTTTATTCTCGCTGTAGTATTGTTGCTGCTGCAGCCATGTCGTGAAGACGCTGTGTGCTTCGTTGTGAAAGCGAAACTACTTTGTTTGGCCTTCCAAAAGAGGACGATATCCGCTTCGTCATGCCCAGAGCTGATCCGTGCTGGTCTCTTTTTAGCAACATCATATGACCCCTTTAACGCCCTCACATTAGTACTCGTCAACAAAGACATCTATTGCTGTTGCCACTGCCTCTAGTACTTCTAATACTCTCTTGTTGTTGTTCTGTCTCCGCCATTTCTTTTTTGACTTGAAACAGTGATCTGGGCCAGTGTTGCCACGTTGTGAAAAAAAAAAAAAAACAAGGCGCATGTACACTCAGTTTGCACAGGTAAGAAGAATCAGGCTGCATGTGTACAGTACAGAATGTGTACAATACTATTTTGATGACGATATTTACCTAGAATATGCATAAAAACTACAGTATACTTTGAGCTTTAAATGTACATCTTTAGTAGTTTTATCCATACCATACCAATTCCATAATAAAGAGAGAAGTACACAGTTGCTGGATCTGAAATCTAATACTTCCCCACTATATAGTATGAGAAAAACAGTACGCCAAAATAGTAGTATGTCCAAATTCAGGGTATTTGAAAAACAGTAGGTGTAAAGTACCCAGATGACCTTCTACTTGCAGCGAAATTTTGAAGTGTGCATTTGATGGAAACTTTACTATCCCATGAGGTCACGAGAGAGGATTATGAATGGCAGTGAAGCGATGCTGGTAGGTCACGTGACAGTAACATGGCAGAGATGTCCAAATTTCATACTTCCCATATTCATACTCTATAGAACATTCTTTGTTAATGGTCGCAAAGCAAGTTAAAATTCAAATTCAAATGTAGTACCTACACGATTTCGGACATTCAAGTGCGTCTTGGTAAATTAAAAGAGATAGTCGTACCTTAAAACAGTTCTCGTCGGACATCAGCTGCTCAGCTTTGCGCTGGTAGGCTGATTCGGCACTTCCTCTAGAAGCTTGGGTGGACAGGGACCCACCGGTGGCTTTGTTGGCAAACTCGCTAAGATAAAGATCAGTCACCTGTACACAGATCTCATCGCTTACTATATGCTGGAGCTACGGGAAAGAAAAAAGAAAGATTAAACTGTAAAATGAGATTTTAAAACACTGAAAACGCTTGATAAATACTCTACTTAAAACTAAACAAAAAAACCCTACCTGTCTCACTATACTCTGAATGAGTTTGTCCATGGTGAAGGCAATGTAGGCATGGATGGTAAACATTTCCCTCAGCTGGTCCTCGTATTGAGATGTCTCCATGTTGCCATCCAGGAGGTTTCGCACCATCTCTAAGGTGGCAGAGTAGTAGTCTTCAACATCGATGTCCACTGCAAAAACAAGCAGGGTATTTTTAATTCATCAATCTCCAACAAAAGCATTATAAATAAACAAATTGCAGCCTTAGGCCCTGTTTACACTAGTGCGTTTTCGTTTTAAAATGCATAACATTTGCTACGGTTATGCCTATCGTTTACACTACTCCGACATTTTCGACCCTCGAAAACGGAGACTTTTGAAAACGCTGTGGACCCCGTTTTAGTTAAAAAACTCTGGGGTTGCGTTTCAGTGTAAACGGACCAAAACTGAGACTTTTGAAAACGATGGCTTGGCTGCCCACATTCGCTCTGCAAATCCTTGACGACCGTGTAAACAATAACATCATGCTCATTGTTGTACCCATAGATACGTATGGGTAGAATCCCCATTCGACCGCTCCAAGCACGTAGATGCATCCGGCATCTAAATAATAGGGAATCTACCTATACATATCTATGGTTGCACCTGCATGAATGGTCATGTGACATGCGTTTTCGGTTGTGTAGTGTAGACGGAGATCGTTTCTGAAATGCAGCGGAAACGCCAGTGTAGACGAGGATTGTTTTCATTCTAAAACGCCGTTTTAAAACGAAAACGCACTAGTGTAAACGGGGCCTTAATCTACGAGTCGCTAAAGTAGTTTCCATGGAGACAGCGCACTGAAGGTTGCAGCTAAATCTGAGAGAAATATCATTAGCTCTAACCATGTGTTAAGACCCTTGAGAGCGACTGGTGATAAAACATCCACTTGTCTTCACAAATTTAGGACGTCTCGCACTCAAGTTCTCAACTTTGGTGTGAACCAAAAATGACACAATGACTACCTGCTTAAAACCTGAGTGAAATCTGAAACTTACTGGGTTCCTTCAAACGCAGCTGGATGGCCGGGCTGTCGTTCTTCTCTCTTTTCAGTCCCAACACGTTTCTTTCCCACTCTCTCTCTCTGGCATCTTCCTCTATCTGTTTTTCCGCCTGCGCGTAGATCCGTAGCAGTCGGGAGCACAGGATCTGATGCAGCCGCAGAAAGATGTACCAGTTATTGTTGACATAGAAGAGGTTGTAGGCATCGTCACAGTTACTCAGCTTCTGCTGGGTAGCTGCTGTATGGCTGAAGAGGAGCTTAGACTTTGTTGATGTCGTCCCATTGTGCTTTTTAGTCCCGTCTTCGTCTGGTTCGGTCTCCTCTTCATCCTCCTCCTCCACATCAGAAAGCTCGCCGCGTCGGGCAAACAGCATGTCGGGGATGAAATGGTATATGATCTGTTTGATTTTGTACTTGTCGTCTTTGTGGATGCCGGACTGCCTCTTGACATGGTGGATGATGAGAGCAGCCGCGTCTTCCAGGATCTGGCTGTCATCGTACATGAGGGTCATGTGAGGGCCTGAGGGAGGGGCGGCATTGTCATCTGAAGCCTGCTCTTGCCGCTAAGTGGATGAAAAGGCCATTATGTGCAACCAGACAACATTTAAAATATTTAGCATTTTTGGATTCAAAATGTACATTTGGAACGTTTCATACCTCATCATAAAGAGTCTCGATTTCATTGAGCAGCATCTTGGAGCGAAACACCTTTGTGTCGTTCTGTTTGAAGTTAATACCTTGGTGATCTAAAGACTTCAGGTAATACTTCTCATTCTGTTCCCTCCAGATCTTATTGAAGCCACGCTGAGCCTCTCGCCACTCTTCTTCTTTAGTTTTCAGCCTAAGAAGACAAACATAATGAATTCTGTGAGGAAAACCTGAAATGAAAAGAACTGTTTAAGACAGAGCTCTCTCTAGCCGAAAAAAAAAGTATTTGAGATGGTTAGAAAACACAATGATGCTATTGGATAGCAATAATATGGTCAATTACTTGGGTACTAGGACTGCATTTGTTTTTTTGTTTGCAATTTAACATCGGCTAGATATTAGTGATTAAATAACAAAAGCCATAAAAATCACATAGAAATCACACATTCAATGTTTAACAAGGTGTGAAAACATGTTTTGGCCAAATTCTGCTGCCAACAAAAAGAGTAAAAGTTACTCTATAAGAGTATTCATATTTTGTTTTTCGTTAAAAGAGCAAAATTCAGACGTCCTTTAGTTGACCCAAATGTGAAACATAATATAGTTCTCTTTGCATTCACATTAAAGTCTCTAGTTTTTACTGTGTTCAGAAACTAAAATATTTTTGTAGCTATCAGTTCTTCCTTCAGATAAAGTCAGGATATATGCAGGCTTTTAAAATCAAATGTAAAACTTTTTAAGGCCTTTTTAAGACCTTCACAAATAAAATGAATACCATATGAGCAGGGTAGGACAATATCTATGGTAAAAAGCATGATTTACAGTTCCGATACAGGTTTTCACAAAAACAAAAAGTTTTATAAAATGATAAACTTTACAATTCAGCCTTTACATTTTTTTTAAGAAAAGGGATGTCAAAAGTATCAAATATTATATTATTTAAACAATTATCAATCGTTATATCAATCAAATAGCATAACATATAAATATATAGCTTAGTGTCTTAATGGTTTAGATTTGTATAATGCATTCGCTTCTTGTCGATCCACAGGGTTTGCTGCATAAAAATATGGGTAGATTTTCACAATGGTCTGAACAAAAACAGCAGACGGGCTGATTGAAAATGCACATTTATTCTCTGCGGGTCCTTAAAAAGTCTTTTGAATTTCTGAAATTTACTTTCCGTCCCCAAATTTAAGACCTCTTGAAATCATAATTAAGACTTTCTTGTACCATTTAAGACTTTTTAAGGACCTAAAGAAACCCTGAAAGTGGTTTAAAAATTGCATTAGGCCAAATCACAATTTTGATTTTAATTTGAAAAACTGTGCAGCCCTATATGCTTTTGAATAATTTCCATAATCATGTACTATGCTATTTAAATTGTACTACAAAGAATACAAAAAAATCTTTTAAAAACTAGCTAATCTGTCCTTTTTCAAAGAAAGAGCCTTTTCTCACCACAGTGCATGACATTTTTATAGTTTTATGAATTTGCTAGGAAGGAGTCACCTTCAGACAATAACATTTATGCTGACCTTTTGAGTACAATAGGTACAGAGACAGCAGGGTTCGTCTTAAGCCCATCTATGATGTCTGGAGCTTTATCACCATATATCCTCTGAATAGCTTTACAATGGATGACCTCAGAGGAGCCTCCGATGGTGTTGTCCAGCCGGAACTTGGCCTGTTCCTCAGCCGACATGCGCGAGAGCCTCTTTTGAATAGCCTCCAGAACACGGATGGTGGCGAGGTTTGTCTCCAGAACCACATCAAGCTGCAAGACACATGACACTGAACTGAATATCCTATTACACTGAAGACAATGAAGCTTTGGTAAACTAAAATAATATAAACATGTGATATCACTTTTTTGCTTACCTCAAAGCGCTCATCTTCACATCTATATATATGCTCTTCATACTGGGTCTTTTTGGAGCTAACAAAGGTTGAGTCTTCAGACCAGGATGGAAATGACACCCATGTATCATTCAACACCTGCAAATTATTCAACATTAGCATAGGGCTGTCACAACATTAGATTTTCACTACATGATTATTGTGAGCCAAACTCCTCCCACACTGGAAACCTACATGATTTTTTTTTGCAGCAAAATCAGCTACAAATTGCATCTTTTTTTTCTATTTTGTGACGGAAGATACAATACTGCCACATAACATGTTGGACTGCCAACCTGATGGATTATGTACAGTATTAGTGTATGCATAGTATTAAAGGGATAGTTGACCCAAAAATGAATTCTGTCATCATTTAAACAGTTGCCGGTAACCACTGAGGTACTATGGCATACTATGGAAGTCAATGGCTGCCGGCAAATGTTTGATTACCAACATTCTTCAAAATCTCTTCTTTTATGTTCAACAGAAGAAAGAAAATCATACAGGTGTGGAACAACTAGAGGGTGATTAAATGATGACATGATTTTCTTTTTTGGGTGAACTATCCCTTTAACATTATATAAATATTTATTTTTTTAAATACCGCAATTAGCATCAATGCCAGTATATTAGTATACCCCTACATTAGTACCTTTGCTACTATTCCCCATTTAATTTCATTAATCTGCTTTATTCTTGTAACAGAGTTAATATTAGTGCCAAATGAGCCTTCAATCATTCTTTAATAAAACTATATGAATCAATGAAAAAGAGAAACAAAACTCTCTACAGCATAATTCCTAACAACTGAAAACTAAATTCAAAGAGCTGAAATAATCAAACCCTAAGCAAATGGGTAACCCATAGTACCAGTATACCATCAACCAATACCAGCTGCAAAATCTTTAGCTTGAGTGTTAAGTCTGCAAAATAAATAAATTAAAGTTGTACTAGGTGTGAAAGGATGGTGAACTCACCTCTTTGCACAGTGGAGTCCTGCCTGTACATCGAGGCTGCTGGAAGCTCTTGGGAAGGGCTCTGTAACTGGAGCCCAATCTTTTGCAGGACGCATAATCAATTTCCATTGCAATGCCTTCAGTGGCTCGCTCTTTGGGAAAGCTCTCAATATGGGCACACTCTCTGTAGCCGAGGAAGTTCTTGAACCATGTAAAAAGCTCAGGGAATTTCCTGATAATCAGAAAACGCAATAACAAAAATGTCAGAACTAATGTAACTAATAGTTTTATTGATTTCTGATTTATAATTAATTAAATGAAATAATGGCTTCATAAAAGCCTTTAAATCAGACTGAAAGTATGTCAATATGAAATTAAATTGAATTCCACTCACCCCAAAAATGGCAAGACCAGCTGCACAAGTTCAGCCCGTGAGATCACTTCTTGATTGAAGATGACCAAACAGCGTAAGAAATTGTCGTAAGCCTCTGAACTTCGCAGAGCTTTCCGCACCTGAGAAGGGAACACAGTGTATAAGCCACATAACTCAATCCTTGTAATATTTACTGTACCAACTTAATGCAGTTATTTTTGTATTCCATTGTATTACTGCAAGACTATATTAAAAGCATTCACCTTTTCAAAAAAGAGAGATTCAGCACCAATTCCAAGTTTACTGGCTTCAGCCATCGAATGGTCTTTCCCCATAAATTTTTGCTTTTTCTGTTGAAGAGTTAAAAGAGGATGAATAATGCTGGTTGATAATACAATGTAAAAAAAACAGCAATTTTTCAATGTTTTAATTTAAAGTTTTCCTCAAAATTACCTTAACAGGGGGCGTAGTGGGCGGCCCTGGGTGTCTACGGATTTGACAGCCATTCTGATTAAACCTCTGCTTATTGTTCAGTTGAGGTCTCTTTACGGTCACCCCATGATCAATACGCACAGATTCAGCCTGCTCAGCTGTAGTCTTACTCAATAACTGAGGAGAAGAGAAAAAAGCTAAGTGAGTTCAGCTCTATGATTTTTAGATATTATTACCACAGATCTCAACAGATCAGATCTCAAAACCTACCATTGAACTGTTAGCATCTGGCAGGAACTGGCCGAATTCTGAAAGAAGGTCCTCTTGGTTTTTGAAGAGCTGGGCCACCTGAGCATAGACCTGCTGCTCTGTGAGAGTGGGTGTGTAGTTTCCCCCTGCCTCCTTAGCATTACGCTGCTCCTTCTATACAACAAACAAAGCACGAGTTTACAATAAGCATGCAGCATAAAGGGCTGTCAACACACACCACTAGGGATGCACCGAATGTTCGGTAACCGAAATTGTTCGGCTGAAAATGGCAAAAAAGCTCTTTCGGTGTTCGGCCGAACAATTTCGGTTACCGAACATTCGGTGCATCCCTAGTGGTATGGTTCAAGAACGTGGAATAAGTGAAAGGACCGAAAAAATTGTACCGAACAATAACGTGACGCAATCAAATAGACGTGCACACTAATGCAGCAAACATGTCAGCAGTGTGGAAGCATTTAAAACTCTCTGCGAAAGACGCAAAAATCATTACAAACACCGACAGTGGGTGACTGTTTAGTGCTGCATCTCAGGTCTCCGATGAGAAGGGGTGGTTGTTGCTGGTTACTGTAAGATGATTGAAACCAAGAAATGTCCTTATTCCAATTTTTAAATAAACTGCAGAATGTTGCTTTGTAATACACGCACGAATTGCATCTATTCTGACAGCGCGGCACGAGCTCGAGGTGATATCTGCGTGTTAGCCAGGGTTCAAAGTCCAAAGTGCAAGGAAAAATTGCGCTGGAACAGTGATACTCGTCAGTTGCTCAGTAACATTTGTATTATTTTTTTTAAAGGCATGTGACTATGTGATATGTGCATCAACATCATTGACAAACATCATTAATAAATCTGCTGTTGTCAACAAAAAGCACTCTTCATTTTTTTTCCAAAATAAAAGTCGATGTTGATGAAGTTCTTGCTGTTTCTCAGCTTTTAAGTTAAACTGTGCTTTGTTGGTATAATGTCTGCTAGAATGTTAAAAATGTTCAGTGTTAAATATTTTTAAATTGTTGTTTTGTGATATGTGCATCAACATCATTGACAAACATCATTAATAAATCTGCTGTTGTCAACAAAAAGCACTCTTCATTTTTTTTCCAAAATAAAAGTCGATGTTGATGAAGTTCTTGCTGTTTCTCAGCTTTTAAGTTAAACTGTGCTTTGTTGGTATAATGTCTGCTAGAATGTTAATGTTCAGAATTAAAGGTGCACTAAGCAATATTTAAAAAACGCTTTTAACCACAGTCTCGGACCGAGTCCCAAAACACACTTGTAGCCAATCAGCAGTAAGGGGGCGTGTCTTGTAATGATAGAGAAGAGAGCGCTCAATTTGAGTGCACGGGACGGATATTAGCAGATTGACTATAGACAGAGAGAGATGGCAGATATATAAAAAATAAAAATAAAAAAAAAAAGAGGAAATTATCAGAGAAACAAAACATTAAAAAGAAGGTTTACGATCAGGCAAGAGGTAGGACCAGCGTAAAAGATTTTTCATTTCGGTGCATCCCTACACACTACTGTTTAAAAATTTGAAGTCGGTAGGATTTATTAAATGGTTTTGAACAAAAATACAGTAAAAAACAGTAATGGTATTAGTCTTGCTGACCCAAACTTTTGATAGCGTACTTGGGTGAATAAAAAGGTTGGTTGTACTACACAGCGGTACAGAGCATTCTGACATACAGGTACTGTCCTCGGTGCCTCAGCTCTCACCTGGTATGTGTGCAGAATTTCCAAGAAGGATTTGTAGACCTCTGGCTGGCCCTGAAAGCGGTTCTTGATTTTGTTCACATAGTTGATAGCGTGGTTGAACTCCACAGGCTGGTTGTTCTGCAGCGGGGTTGAACCGGCAGTGCTGCTGCTGATGGGAGTGTGGGACTGGACCGAGGGCGAGCGCGGGGAGGCGTACGAGGGAATGGACGGATTAGGCTGGCTGGTTGGGGTAAGTGCAGGAGACTGCATTGGCTGTGGAAAATAAAATTAATTTAGACAACTTTGCAAATGTATTAACCAAATATGTGCAAAGGGGAAAACTCAGTTTTACCTTGCTGATCTTGGCAGGGGTTGGCTGGCTAGGGATGACCAAGGCTGCTGTGCTGGTGGGAGCTGCTGTTTGGGTCTGGTGCTGCGCTGGCTGTGTTATGGGAAGGTTTTGAACAGAGATACCATGCGGGGTGATGTGGTGGATCTGGCCGGGAGTGGTCACATTAACCAGATCATTGGTCTGAACCTCAATCTTGTAGCCAGGAGGCAGGAAGGTGTTGAAGCCCATGATGAGGTCTGGATGGCCCTTGAAGAGCTGGGAAACTCTGCTGATCACACCTGGTGTATCAATGCTGACAACACAAGGACGGTGCATTTATGGTATTTGATTTGCAGTATCCTTGAGTCCAAGAACAGATGATCATAAAAGTGCTTGCAAGAAAAGCACTGTATGGATATTCCTTTCTCCTAAATTCTTAACACCAAGTATTAAAGATCTGCAATTAAAACCACTCCATTACAACATTTGTAATCATTATTGCTTATTATTTAATTTTAACATGATAATTAAGTTTAGTTTTTGTATACTTTATACTCTAGAAATGTAATGCTGAAAATTACAAAATCTCCCATTTACTAACACAGAACGATTACTGGCCATTACAGAGCGATTTGTGACTCTCTTACATCTATGTGCATATTGATTAGACTTTCTAGGACCTATTTTAGGGCCCTATGAAATCAGTTTTATTTTTTTCCTAAATTCAATTTTATTTGTTTCCAAATTCTGTTTTTTTTTTTTTCATTTTAATTTTTCTGGACTCCTTTTTAATGTTTAAATGAAATTTTATTTAACTGAAAATCACAAAACTTATACAATTTAACATCAATTTATTAAAAGTTTAACAAAAATAAAATTTTTAGGGGCCTATGAAATATATTTTATTGTTTCTCACGTTATTTGTTACCAAATTCTGTTTAAGCATGTCTAATTATTTTAATGCATAAAAACAACTCTTTAAATACTTAAAATGTATTTAAACTGTATGTAATGTAATGTGTTGTAATGTATGTAAATATTAAATTCTTTATTTTTTAGTAACAAAGGGTTTTTCTATTAAAATTAAAACATGGACGAAATGGCCTATTGTGTGATTATTCTTTTTTTTTTTAAGTTTTAATTTTTGTAGTAGTAGTAGTTGTTGTAGTATAAGGTATGTTCTACTGTACCACAGTGATATATTCCTGACAATTTCTTTTTCTTATTTTGACGGGTTGCCATGAGGGCCTTTTAAGTTTCTGTGTGTATATATGACAATAGTTTTACTATTAATAGTTTTAATAGTTTTATATGAAACTGCAAAATGCTCATGAAGTGACTCCCAGAGCAGTTCTGCGGATGTTGTTCATGTATTTATGTCCTCATTTGGTGAGACGGCAGACGCTGAAAACACCCAAGGGCCGGTTGCACCAGCTGGACGTACACCCGGTTGTAAGACTACGCTGGATGTAAATTTGCTTTAAGTCGTGCATAGAATTAATACCTGTTGCACAATCTATGCGTAGTGCTACGTCTGAGACTAAATCTTATGCCTAGTCAAAGGTAGGTGTAAAGTGAAAAGTCATGATTTGCTCGTACAATATTAGTTTTTAGGATTCATGTATGATAATTATTACTGCAGACGTGAATTGTAGTAATGTTTATGGCCTTTTCAGGCAGGATATGCGATATCAATCGCGAAGCTCGGTGTAGCTGCTGCCGACAGTTATTGACTATTGTAATTATGCAGTGAAATATTATGATCTGGGATTTTTACAAAAAAAAAAATTTAAATATATGAAATATATTTATATATAATATAAATATATAAATGTATATACGTGTAAATATTTTCAAAATGTGTGTATTTATACATAAACACAGTACACATACAAATATTATGTAAAAAAAACTTGCGATCACGATTAATCGTTTGACAACACTAAAATGCTTGGAAATATTTCACGCGTTTAAGTCCATTCATTAGGCTATTTAGCGTGCCATCCAATAATCGCAGTAGCCTAAGTTTAGTGCTTTGTTACCTTTAATCAGAAATAAAGTATCAGCTTTCAAATTCTGTCAATTTTATTACAAAATACAAACTATAAATGTGTTTATATAAAAGGTGTGAACAATGTCATGTAAAGTCATATTTACCTCAGGAAAGACATTCATTGTACATAAACTCCACAGTCAGCTAGAAAAAAAAGTGAGCTGCTTTCATAGGAATGTGCAGGGAGGCTTCAGACATAAAAACACGGAATTTTTAGGAAATGTTTACTCTAATCATGGAGCGGTGGCTTCACTTGTTATGATGTATTCAGCAATTCAGTTCTTTATTATTTGTAGTTGTAGCCATTGCAATGTGAATGTCGTCTCAGCTGTCACTGCGGGAGAATGTGTCCACGCCGGGCATAGTTGCACCTGATCGTAGTTTTAGTTGGTGCAACAGGAGTACATATTTATCGTAAAGCTGGACGTTGCAAAGGACTTACACCCAACTTTTTTACGTCTAGCTGGTGCAACTGGCCCCAGAGCATCTCACGTGCTTCAGTATGTGTTTAGTAAACAAAACCACTCGTCTGCACCACTCATTCACATAGAGACAAGCAGAACATGCAGGATTCATACTTAAATAGTCTTTTTGTGGTTTAAAATTTACAGAAACTAGTCCATATCGTGATTTGATTCAAGTGTAATGACTTACTTTTGATTAATTCATCCAAACTTTGACAAATTCCGTGAAATTCTGCGTTATGTCCACTGTCTGCACGGAAGCCACGACCACTTGCGGGAAAGCTGCCGCCTCTCTCAACTGTCAAATACCGCTACAACCAGAATGGATGCTCCCTCTAGCAGCTCAATACACAGCCATACATGTTTATAATATACAATATGATGAAGGCAGAACTAGCTAGCAAACTGTAGGCTGTAGTAACTAACGGTAACGACAGTAACCCGCAACTGAGCGGGCAAACCACTGATGCTAATGTGCTCTAGTTAATTATAGTATTAGAGGAGGGGCCATGCTCAGTGGCTCCAGTGCATCAGAGACATAATTTCAGGCCCGCTCAAAAAATTTTTTTACAAAAAATGGTGAAAAACTGTTTAATTTAACTCCACAATTTAGTACCACATAGTTCACAGTCTTTACAACGTGTTTTCAGCAATACATTTCTAACATTTACAATGTGTTTAAAAGCAATTCTCTAAATTGCCTTTACACAGACCTTAAAAAAGCTTGCGTTTATCTGCTTGACTGCTTCCACTTTTAAATGCAACGCACACATCTCAAAACCTAATCAACAACCTTATTTGCAACTCTATTTAACCATATATATAAATATATATACACCTTAAAGGTGCGGTCACATTTAAAGTAGCTCAGTGAAATTTTCAGGCAATGTCTAGCAATACTAATAGGAATTCATGCAACTTGGGAGTTTTGCGAAAGCTGATTGAAAGTAACTTCTGTGTGAGCAGCACTTTATACATCACTACACTCTGCAAAAATTTGGTAATGTGACTGTGATCTCATCCCTGTCACAAAAACTGTTGTGCTTTGTTGGTTCTCACACTCAAGACGAATACTGAGTGTAATGAGCAGCTCTAATTTAACATTTATTTACTCAAAAGCCTGACACTTTAAAATACTATACTTTGCTGCCTTGCAAAAAAAATAATTAAGACCCATCGAATCCGAATTTAAGACATTTTAAGACTTTTTAAGGCCTTATATTAGGAACACGTTATTTAAGACATTTTAAGACTTTTTAAGGACCCGCGGACACCCTGAGAATTACTCGCTTCAATGCTTGGCCTACTGGCACAAACAATTCCTCTCCTCTATCACTGACAAAGAAAGAGGGGCCAGAGCACAAAAGCAGCCACAAGCACGTACAAAGACAGGTTAAGTGTCTCTCTCAGCTACCTTGGCCGAGGATAAAGTCCCAAGGGCGCTCACCAAAACTAGACCAACCCATTCGAGGTGTGGAGCTAGACCGAACTAGAAGGGACAGAAACAAAACAAGCCCCAAGAACAAAAAAATCTAACAAAAACAAAACTCAAACTGACCTTTGAGACTTGAACTCTTTCATGATATCCAGGAAGTCATTGTAGACCTGCGGCTGATTGCCAAACTGAAGTTTAACTTGATCCAAATAGGAAAGAGCATCTTCAACCTGAAATTACATACATCTCAGTTCTCAGTCCATCTAAATTAATGCAGATAATTCCCATGCTCTTCTAAACAGATCTCTTACCTTGAGCCTTTGAAACTGCTGCTGACCCAGTGTTGGGGCAGGGGCAGGGGTAGGGGTAGCATGAGAGTGACCCTGGCCCACAGGCTGGACAGCTGGTCCATGGTGATGAGGCCCACTGTGCACAGCTGAACTGCTGGTATGTCCATGTCCACCAGAACTCTGGGCCATTGACAACTGTTAGAGCAGAAGGAGAAATGGTTAATTATCAGGACTGCTTACATAAAGTGAAATGTCATTTCCCTTTAACACTATGTGATGAATTCTCAATCTTACAAGTTTCAATATATCCCAAAATGTGCTTTAAATAAATTAAATGCACATAGCTTTGCTAAATTTGTCAGCTTTTGGGCCAAAGAAACACTTTATGGAAAAAAAAAACTCACTCATAGCAAGGTTCCTGCAGCTTTTGACCAATGATTTTCTGTGAATTTTCCAGTCATTCATAATTACTGTATAAGTACTTTTTTATTTCTTTACAGAAATTGCACTCACAAACCACAATTTCTTGCCAGTTAAATCTTTAAAAAGCAGAGTGTAACACGAATTATATTGTAATGGCCAATTCAACAAAAACCTCTTAAATATTCCAAGTGTTCTTAAAATTTTGTCCACTGTATATACATATATTCTGTAATAAAGTTAAAGCTCTATTATTTTATATTTATGTTTATTTATAATATTTAATACATAAAAACAAAGACATTTACCAAAATAATGCAAAACTGTTGATGACTTTTGTACCTGATAGGTCTGCGAGACAGAGTACTGCATGCTGGACGATGGCTGCATGTTGTCTGGTGCAGTCTCGTAGAGGGAGGAGGCAGAGTTGAGGACGCAGTGCTGAAAGCTGTCCACACCCCCGGGGAGCCGCCGCTGAGAGCCGATCACTGTGTCCTGATCCTCCAAGTGCCGCTTCATTATGTACTCATGCTCCTCACTGCGGCGGAATCTACAACAAACAAATATTCATATGAAAGTTACCGCTAAATATACATACACTCCCAGACAAAAAGTTGGACACACTTGACTGAATTCATGTTTCTTATGATCTTAAACAGTTTGGAACAACATGGGGGTGAGTAAAATACCAAAAGTTTGGGTTAACTAATCCTTTAAAAGCCAAAAAAATATCTAAAGAAATTAGTTTTGTAGACAAATACATGTATTCACATATAAATCGACAAAACTAATAATAATTCTTTTGGACTGGATAGTGAAATCAAACAAAGTGTCAGGTGGCACTTCATGAAGTTTGGTTGAGAAAACCCTAGAGTGTTACTATGCAGACTCTAAAATGGGCGATAAAACGGTAACGATATTTATCGACGGTACAACTTTCTTCGATATCGATAGAAAAAATGTTCGATATAGGCACGTACTATGAGTGACACAGACAGTGCACACAAACACGAACACATGCTGAAATGAGTGCCGTGCCTGCCTGTGATGAGGAGATGATGAATATTAGTCGAATTTAAAATAAACATTTGCATTTGAATGTTAGGAGTGCGTCAGGGAGCATCATCAGTAGCGCGCAAGATGCGGTGATGATGATGTAAGTGACGTTGTTGCATTTTAATGTTTTGTTAGTCTAGCCCACGAGACGCGCCTTTGCTGCATTATTCATTCAAAATATTAGAGAAATATAGAAGCTCAACGCGGAGAAGATCTTGAATGGGTTAAAACCGAAACCAAACCATTCACACAGAACGCAT
>NW_015664681.1:350223-352919 GCF_001515625.1 Sinocyclocheilus rhinocerous
GGTGTGCAGACAGTTACACTGTAAGGAAAACATGCTAGGGCTCAGATAAACAAATATATGCTCTTTACGTTGCACAAGGCTTAATTTCTAGAAAATAAATAAACCATATAAATTAATTAAACAATTACCTACATGACATTATACTATAAAACCAATACTAAAATGTTCAGAAAAACATCCCTGTTATTGCACAAGGCTCCGGATAACGTCAAATATTTGGAAAGGTGATGCGGACAGTCCACTTCAAGCTCTGACTACAGTCATTGTAAGTTATGGAGCTGAACAGTTCGGTCAAGAGGAGAAAATCATCAAGACCCCATACATTAACTCTTTCCCCGCCATTTCCCCATCTTTTACAACAAAACGCTTCCCCCGCCAAAGACAAGTTTTTACGGCTTTCCGTGTTTTCACTGTTATACACTCCATACTGAATTTTATCCAAATTTAGTTTCTGATAAAAATGTGATTCTCACCTTTTTGCTCAAAATTATGCATTTTTTATGAAACCGAAAGAGTTAAGAAACGGAGAGCAGAGAGAATTCACCAACTGCGACAGGAGCTCAGTGCTCTTAAAAAGCATTACAAGACTGCACAGGAGGAGGAGAATCCACCACTTATCGAGCTCCGCAACATCATTAGGAAGAAGCTCCTGACCTTGAGAAGAGCAGTGTCACAGAAGACAGGTAAGGGAGAGAGCCCGGAAGCGGGTGAAATTTATTGACAACCCCTTCAGCTTCACAAAAGAGCTGCTTGAAAGCAAACGCAGTGGACAGCTCACATGCTCCAAGGAGGAAGTAGACCACTTCCTTTATGACACCTTGCGTGATCCCAATAGGGAGCTGGACCTGGGACAGCAAAAGGCCCTTCTTGAGCCACCAGCCCCAAAGGTTGACTTCAACATGATGGAGCCAAGCTGGATAGAAATACAGGAGGTGGTGAGGGCAGCGAGATCCACTTCAGCCCCAGGACCAAGTGGCATGCCCTATAAGCAGGGTCGCAATTTTTAAAAAAATTTTGCGCTACAACATGGGATTAATCAATGCAAGCTCATGAACTTTTATCATATTTTATAGTTGTATGGAAACGAAAGTGGTTAACATTCAACCCGTTCATTTTCATCAGTAGTATTATTTGAGATTTCATTTTGTGAACGGGAGATCCTATTTTGCTGTGTTATAAGCCGGGCTTCGGACGCTTTCACTTTCGAATTCGCGATCTTGTCAAGTTTTATGAGAAAAGATAATTGTCTGTTTTGCTTACATACATCTACACACCTTTCACTTTTTAAGACTAAAACAAAATATGGATTCATTGTTATTCTTAATTAAAAAGCACAACAACAATAAAACAGTAGGATACAATGACAAACTAGCTTACAAAACGTTTATTACCAAAAACTAAGACGACGAGGCATGGCATACACCACATGCTGTATTATATACAGACTAATAAATTACAGAAAGTTTAGCAAACACTGAGGAATCAAATAAAAAATAATAATAATAAAAGAGAGCCTCCATAGCGTAACGTGAGGTAAACAGCAAAGATAAGCTTTTCAAAATGAAAACAAAGAAAAGTAAAACTAAACTTGCTGACGGTGACGGTGCTTGCATGTTTTTTCTCACAAGAATACCAACATGTTCCCCCTCTCTGGTTTAAGAAGCGGTCTTTTACTTTACCTTAGCTTGAAAACCATCCATCGTTTCCTCAATATGCGCATCATTTTTGATGCGCGCACCAGGCTATACACTCGAAGCGCTGCGCAGTTTAAATGAGTAGCGCGGTTTTATTATGCTTTCAATTTAATTTGCCGTTTGATGTTTCTCATATGCAACAGAAATGGCAGTGCTTATGAGTTGAACAATGCGGTGGTAGCGCCAGTGCGACTGCACACAAAATTTAGTCGCACAGGCAGAAAAAATGGCCGCAGTCTGGAGCCCTGCCTATAAGGTTTATAAGTGCTGCCCAGATCTGCTGCGATTGCTCTGGAAATTCTTGCGGACGATATGGCGCAGGGGAATTATTGCAAGCCAGTGGAGATATGCTGAAGGTGTGTGGATACCTAAGGAAGAGAATTCCACAAACATTAAGCAATTTAGGTCCATCTCGTTGCTCAGTGTTGAGGGCAAATTCTTCTTCAGTATTCTGTCCAGGCGGATGACTGACTTCCTGCTTAAAGGGGTCAGTGCGACTGCACACAAAATTTTGTCGCACAGGCAGAAAAAATGGTCGCAGTCTGGAGCCCTGCCTATAAGGTTTATAAGTGCTGCCCAGATCTGCTGCGATTGCTCTGGAAATTCTTGCGGACGATATGGCGCAGGGGAATTATTGCAAGCCAGTGGAGATATGCTGAAGGTGTGTGGATACCTAAGGAAGAGAATTCCACAAACATTAAGCAATTTAGGTCCATCTCGTTGCTCAGTGTTGAGGGCAAATTCTTCTTCAGTATTCTGTCCAGGCGGATGACTGACTTCCTGCTTAAAGGGGTCAACGGATGCAAAATTCACTTTTGTGTGTGTACACATCCACCCTATAATGATAAAAATCCACCCAGTGTTTTTTTTATCCCTATTTTAAAATCCCCTTTCTCAAATCAGGCTGTTCTGAGATTCCTGTCAGAATGACGTAGTTCTGCACAGGCCGCTCCCACGATAGTTGATTGACAAGGCCGTCTTACCTTAGACCCACCCTGAGCG
>NW_015664681.1:355146-358028 GCF_001515625.1 Sinocyclocheilus rhinocerous
AGCGTGCTGAAAACAGAGCTGATTTTGACAGGGTAAAAAGGGTGTTTTTTTACACTACCATTGAGAAATTTTAACCAAAGTATGTTATAGACTTTTCATTAAGACCCTAAAGAATCATATCAACTTGTGGAAAATGGGCATCCGATGACCCCTTTAAGAATGATTACATTGATACATCAGTGCAGAAAGGAGGGACTCCCGGGATGCCTGCCTGTCTTAAGCACACTGGAGTAATCACCCAGCTGATCAGAGAAGCACGGGAGAACAGAGGAGACCTGGTTGTGCTGTGGCTCGACTTGGCCAATGCATATGGGTCCATACAACAAAAGTTGGTAGAGACTGCACTGACCCGGCACCATGTCCCCAGTAAGATCACGGACCTCATCCTGGACTATTATAACAACATCAGTTTGAGAGTCTCTTCTGGGTCTGTAACATCAAGTTGGCATCGCCTGGAGAAGGGTATCATTACTGGATGCACAATTTCAGTAATCCTCTTTGCACTGGCCATGAACATGGTTGCCAAAGCTGTTGAGGTGGAGTGCAGAGGTCCGCTGTCCAAGTCTGGGGTGCGCCAACCACCGATAAGAGCTTACATGGATGACCTCACAGTCTCGACATCTTCAGTTTCGGGCAGCAGATGGATCCTTCAAGACCTGGAGAGGCTCATCAAGTGGGCAAGAATGAGCTTAAAGCCTGCCATATCTAGATCACTTGTCCTGAAGAAAGACGAAGTCAGACAAGTTCCGCTACATGTTGGAGGACACCCAATTCCAACCATTAGTGAGAAGCCAGTGAAGAGTCTCGGAAAGCTCTTTGACCACAGCCTCCAAGATACAGCCTCTATCCAGTTATCCATCAGTGAGCTTGAGACATGGCTCAAAAAGGTTGATAAATCTGGTTTGCCTGGAAAGTTCAAGTGCTGGATATACCAGCATGGCATCCTGCCATGGATTCTATGGCCTCTGCTGGTATATGAAGTGCTGATTTCATCAGTCGAACTAATGGAGAGGAAAGTTAGTAGCTATCTCCACAGATGGCTCGGTCTACCTCGCAGCTTGAGAACTACAGCTCTGTATGGGAAGAGTAACACCCTGCAGCTCCCTTTCAGCAGCATTACAGAGGAGTTCATGGTCTCCCGCACCAGAGAAGCAATGCAGTATAGACTCCAGTGACCCCGAACTGGCAGAAAGTGGAAAGCCTCAAGGGAGCTGGAGGCAGCGGAGTCTAGGCTAAGGCACAAGGCCATGGTGGGGGCAGTGGCTTGGGAAAGAGCAGGGCTTTGTAGTTTCCCAATGCCAAACTACAGCCAAGCAAGCGGAATGTGAGGGCGACAGTGGAGGAAATCCGCATGAGTAAAGTGGCAGGCATGAGGCAACAAGGGGCATGGATGAGATGGGAAGGTGCAATGGAACGGAGGCTCACATGGTCTGACATCTGGCAAGCAGAGCCGCAGCGCATGAAGTTCTTAATCCAAGCTGTTTATGATGTCTTGCCAAGCCCAGCGAACCTCCAGTTCTGGGGTAAGGCAGATATCCCTTCCTGCTCCCTCTGCAATGGAAAAGGGTCACTAGAACACTGTGCCCTGGGAAGATCGAATGGAAGAGGCATTCGAGAGGAAAAGTGCCAGGTACAAAGAGCTGATTGATCAGTGCCGAGAGAGGGGTTGAAGAGCTTGCGGTTTCCCTGTGGAGGTTGGATGCAGGGGCTTTGCTGGCTGCTCCCTCTACAGAGCATTCACTGCACTGGGGTTGAGTGGGCACCAGAGAGCAGCCATTAGACTCGCTACAGAGGCCGCAGAAAGAGCTTCAAGATGGCTGTGGATAAAAAGGGGTGATCCGTGGCCTAATGCTGCTGGGACACAGGTCGGGGCTTGATCACCCCCAGCCGGGTCACCTGGGTGAGGGTGTATTTTGTTAAAAGACCCGAAACACCCGATGACCCCAGGAAACATCACTGATGATGCATCCCAGCGCATCCGCAGGATGTATTATTCACCCACCTACATGTATTATATATACATATATATTACCGCTAAAAGTATTAAACCAACTGCACAATAATATATCTGTACATTTTATATATATATATATATATATATAGCGGTATAATGTACAGATATATTATTTTGCAGTTGGTTTAATACATTTATCGGAAACAGTGTCAGAGTTTAATTAAAGTAGGTACAGTATGTTAAACATATCAAAAACATGGTTTCAGTACTGTATATAAAAACAATAAAGGCATAATCTGAAAAAAACAAGCCTTGTGCATTATAGGGAATAATATTTTGAATATTTTACAGTTGGTTTGATACCTTTATCTCAAACAGTGTCAGGCTTTAATGAATTTAAGTAGGTACAGTATGTTAAACATCAAAAATATGGTTTCAGTACTGTATATAAAAACAATACAAGAATAACCTGAGAAAAAAACCAAGCCTTGTGCATTACAGGGAATAATATTTAGAGATTTTTACAGTTGGTTTGATACCTTTATCTCAAACGGTGTCAGAGTTTAATGAATTTAAGTAGGCACAGTATATTAACCATATCAAAAATATGGTGTCAGTACTGTATATAAAAACAATACGTACATAATCAGAAAAAAATAAGCCTTGTGCATTATAGGGAATAATATTTAGAGATGTTTACAGTTGGTTTGATACCTTTAGATCAAATGGTGTTGTCGTTTAATGGATTTATATTACTGCATACATTAAAAGTTGTAAAATTATTATAAAACACATAAAATGGTCATTCCAAAAACGGAGCCTTGTGCAATAACAGGGATGTTTTCTAAACATTTTATTATTGGTTTTATAGTATAATGTCAAGTAGTTAAATTGTTTAATTAATTTAAATGGTTAATTTTTTTTTTTT
>NW_015664681.1:358678-372480 GCF_001515625.1 Sinocyclocheilus rhinocerous
GGAATAATATTTTGAATATTTTACAGTTGGTTTGATACCTTTATCTCAAACAGTGTCAGGCTTTAATGAATTTAAGTAGGTACAGTATGTTAAACATCAAAAATATGGTTTCAGTACTGTATATAAAAACAATACAAGAATAACCTGAGAAAAAAACCAAGCCTTGTGCATTACAGGGAATAATATTTAGAGATTTTTACAGTTGGTTTGATACCTTTATCTCAAACGGTGTCAGAGTTTAATGAATTTAAGTAGGCACAGTATATTAACCATATCAAAAATATGGTGTCAGTACTGTATATAAAAACAATACGTACATAATCAGAAAAAAATAAGCCTTGTGCATTATAGGGAATAATATTTAGAGATGTTTACAGTTGGTTTGATACCTTTAGATCAAATGGTGTTGTCGTTTAATGGATTTATATTACTGCATACATTAAAAGTTGTAAAATTATTATAAAACACATAAAATGGTCATTCCAAAAACGGAGCCTTGTGCAATAACAGGGATGTTTTCTAAACATTTTATTATTGGTTTTATAGTATAATGTCAAGTAGTTAAATTGTTTAATGAATTTATATGGTTAATTTTTTTTCTTCTAGAAATAAAGCCTTGTGCAACGTAAAGGGCATATATTTATGTCTATCTGAGTTAGTTTGGGCTCAAAACATAACAGGCGCAATGCGTTTAATTGGTATAAAACCGATAGTCTAATGAATGTCAAAAGTCAAACTAACTTTACCGCCGTCTGAAACTCTATGAGGTGTAAAAAGAGGCGGCGAGCAGTAACCGCCTCTGTCCGATGCAGAGTTCAGACCAACACAAACTGATCACACTTAAATAAAAACACGATCCGATAACTACCGCTTCCCTGATCGATAAAATAACATCTAAATAGCATCGGCAAATAACATCTAATAGCCAACCAAACAACGAGAACATGCGATAAGACAGTTTGGTTAGCACTCGATGTTGCCAAGTGTTTCTAGCAACAAATCAGGAAGTCCTACTGAACGGTTTCTACCGGTAAACATACAACTGCTCAGTGATCAAAGCAGCACTGTTATACGGTAACGTTAGCTCAGAAGACACCAATAAGCCAGTACTGATCGCTGACAGGTCAAAGGCAGAGAATGATAGTTAGACCTTCAGGATGAGCAGCTGATCAACACAGCAGAGAAAACAACGAGAACATGCGTTAAGACAGTTTGGTTAGCACTCGATGTTGCCAAGTGTTTCTAGCAACAAATCAGGAAGTCCTACTGAACGGTTTCTACCGTAAACATACAACTGCTCAGTGATCAAAGCAGCACTGTTATACGGTAACGTTAGTTCAGAAGACACCAATAAGCCAGTACTGATCGCTGACAGGTCAAAGGCAGAGAATGATAGTTAGACCTTCAGAATGAGCAGCTGATCAACACAGCAGAGATTAAACACCTTGTGTAGCCATTCAGGCTAAGTTAAATGCGGCTAGCTAGCGTCTCGACAAATACTCTTATATAATCACTGGCTTGGCATGCATCACTTAAAAAAAACATGATTTAAAATCGCTATCTTTGAATTTCAGGTCACCCGGGTGATTTACTGACCATTTGGAGAGGATAGCGGTTTAGGCGTCATTAACTGAGAGTTAGCTACTTTTAGCCCGAATGAAGCACTGCGACGACGACAGCTAGCGAGCGTCCGCTAGCACGCAGAGCCAACTCACCCCGCAACAGACACTCCGGATCACTTCTTTCTGCTCCGCCGAGAAATCAAAGCCTATGAAGCTTGGTAACAGCGCTCTCAAACGTTGAATCGTGTAAGGTTCGGATTTGAATGGCAAATTAAAATACACGTATGCACCATTCACTCAAGGCGCCAGACATCAAATTGCATGCTAGGTTGCTAATTGGCTAACATGGGAAAACAACCTCAGCAGGAGGATCCTCTCTTTCGGGGGCGTGGTTTTGGAGGAGGCGGTACCAACAAACTCCAACCGAGAACAGCGATTGGTGAAGCGCTGGTGAAATTCGAATATATCAGGTTTCTGCAGGATTTACCCTCCCGCCTCCTCTGACAAAAGGAATAGTAGTGGGGATTTGGATTCATCTCAGTGAATCGACTCTTTTGAATCCGTTCACTAAGGATTCACACAGACTTGTTCGCTGTTGCATTCAGTGATTTGATTTCTTTTGCAGGTTACATTGGTTATGGTTCCTTGCAATTGCATTCTTCCCTACTATGTAGCAGTGTTGTGGAGTAACTAGTTACATGTAACGGAATTACGTAATTTCATTACAAAATCAATGTAAATGTAATCTGTTACAGTTACTGAGAAAAAAATTAATTAAATTACAGTTACATATGAAAATGTTAACCATTACAAAGGCTGTGGTGTCTGTACTTTAAAATTAAATAATCTTAATTCAAGTGATGAAAGATTTTGAAAGTCTGACAGTAACTTAGTGTTGAGCAGAGGCGGACAGTAACTAAGTACATTTACTTGAGTATTGTACTTAAGTACACTTTTTGAGTATCTGTACTTTACTTGAGTATTATTTTTTCTGGGAACTTATGACTTTAACTTCACTACATTTGAAACTATTCACTAACAGCTTGTAACACTCCAAAGAGAAAGGAAAACTTGAAATCGCATCATATGACCCCTTTAAATGTTTTAAAATGATTAACAGTTGAAAACATTCATTAGAAATTTAGAAATGTAATAAAATGTAATCAGTTACATTACTTTTATAAAGTAATTAAGATACTTACACTACTTGCCATGTGGTATGTAAGAAATACGTTCAGTGATATGAAAATCTTAACGATGTACTTCAACAAGGGCCGAGAAGTCAGATTGGTGACCTGTTAAATAGCTCTTCACCCGGAAAGCATCTTTTGTCTACAAACATTTAACAAACATTTCCTTTTTATTTGCAGACTTGGTGTTCAGAGTGAGTCATTGAATCATTCACTTATGGCGCTTTTCCACTGCATGGTACGGCACGGTACTGTTCACTTTTGGGGGGTTTTCCACTGGGTACAGAACTTTTAGGCTGATGATACACTGGGCAACATTTTTGGGCAATGTTGCCCGGCAACTTTGGGAAATGTTGCCATCAACGGGCAACCAGGTGAGACACAGGGCCCAAGACCGATCTAAATTATCCAGATAGAAATTTGTTACCCATTCTCAATGGAAAAGTGCCCAAGCAACGTTGCCCGGCAAAATTGCTCAAAAAGTTGCCCCGTGTGTCGTCAGACTTAGTCATTTTGTCAACTGTCTATTATAACTATTTTAAACGGCTAAATTAAGAGTTAAAACAATGCCTTTACAAAATTTATACAAATTCCCGTCAGTTTATTGTACTTTTTGTAAACAAATTTGTTACCCATTCTCAATGGAAAAGTGCCCAAGCAACGTTGCCCGGCAAAATTGCTCAAAAAGTTGCCCCGTGTGTCGTCAGCCTTAGTCATTTTGTCAACTGTCTATTATAACTATTTTAAACGGCTAAATTAAGAGTTAAAACAATGCCTTTACAAAATTTATACAAATTCCCGTCAGTTTATTGTACTTTTTGTAAACGAGAATTTTCACATGTCGAACAGAAGGAATGTCACACCTCTTCTGTTTTGTTCTGATTCTCTTTCAGACTCATTCAGTGAGGTATTCATTCACTCTGTCCAACCAATGAAATGCTCCATAACAGACTGAGTACGAATACTGTTTACTTGTGCTACAGCTGCTTTTCAAACTCAAAGCAGAAAAGCAGTCACGCAACGAAAATAGGAAAGACCTCAGTGAATTAAAAATATCAGTTTATGAGAATTCATTGTGAAATCCTAACTAGTTTTACATGATTTTTAGGGCTTCTAGCAGAAACGCATAACAAAAACAAAGTGGTTTCGTTTTATTTTATAAATGGTCAACAATCTCAGGCTCTTATAAACCAGGGGTTTTCAAACTAGCAATGTAGTGTTAGGAGTCTTTATAAACGTTTAGAGAAAAAGTGTAAAAATTTATTAAATATTCCACATAATATTTTAGACATTTATGATATTAATTTATAATTTAATATAACAATTTATCACAGTATAAATTGGGTATTTGTACAAAAATCTATATGTACGCACTAGGATAATCTATTTGGGGGGTCCATGGTTTCTAAAAGATTAAAAAAAAAAAAAAAAAAAAATGTTGGAAGCAGGAAAAAGGGCAAGTGAGTTTGATGAGGGCCACATAGTGATGGCTAGACGACTGGGTCAGAGCATCTCCAAAACAACTCTTGCGGGGTGTTCCATTTATGCAGTGGTTAGGACTTACCAAAAACAGAAGGTACTGTGCTTCCTTACATGATGCAAGGAAGGACAATCAGTGAACCAACCTCAGGGTCATGGGTCCCCAAGGCTCATTGATGTACATGGAAAGGGTGCAAAAACGGGGTATGCCGTATATACAGTGCATTTGGGCGCCACACAGGGCCATTTCGCTAAAAATCATTCTGTGAAAATCTTCTTTAATAAAACATTATAATTTAAATAAACAAAAGATTATTTGTTGAAAATAAATAAAAGGGTGCAAACTAGTCACATCTCACCAAAAATCGCAGTTTTGAATTCAAAATGGGTCATTTGTGTGATTCATGTAGATGCAATGAGTTTTTGAAAACAGTGCTAAACTTTGACAAAATGTGATTTTTAATAATATTGTATATAATATTGATTTTCTAATGTCTAAATATAAATCCAAAAGCAAAATTATTATAATATAAATGCAAATGAGCCAATGAGTGGTATCATGTCATTTTTATGTTATAAGTGTTTGTTTTCCACCAGGCGGCAAAGATCTTCCACTTAAACTTCGAAAATTTTGCATGAATTATCTTCTTTAAAGTGAATTTTACAAAAATATGCAGTAGGCAAACAAAATTTTACAATACAATAAATTCATCCAAAACTGCTTAAAATATAATCAATATACATGTTTTGATTGAAATTGCTGATCATGCATACCCCTTAGCACATGTGCAGTTGCGCCCCTGGGCTAGCCCTTTCCAATCACACAGAAGAGCTAATGTAGCTCAAATTGCTGAAAAACATCATGCTGTCCATGATCGAAAGGTGTTAGAACAGCAATGCAGTGCATTGCAGTTTGCTGCGTATTGGGCAGCGTAGCTGCAGACTGATTAGAGTGCCCATTCATACCCCTTTCCACCGCCAAAAGCATCTAAATGAGCATGTGAGTGTCAGAACTGGACCACAGAGCAATGGAAGGAAGTTGTCTGATTTGATGAATCACATTTTCTTTTAGATCTGGTGGATGTCTGGGCCCATGTGCGTTTACCTGGGGAAGTGATGGCAGCAGGATGCACTAAGGGAAGAAATCAGGCCTGCAGAGACAGTGTTTTGCTGGGACACCTTTGGTCCTGGCATTCATGTGGATGTTTCTTTGACACGTACCACCTACATAAAGATTGTTTCAGACCATATAAACCCCTTCATGGTGTTCCTGGATGGCAGTGGTTCCTTTAACCAGATAACGCACCCTGCCACACTGCAAAATTGCTCAGGAATGGTTTAAGAAACATGACAAACAAGTCAAGGTGTTGGCTTGGCCTTTAAACATTCCCAAGATCCCAATCCAATTGAGCAACTATGGGATGTATTGGACCAACATATCCAATCCATTGAGGCCCCATCTTCCAACATGCAGGACTCAAAGGATCTGCTGTCTTGGTGTCAGACACCACAGGACATGTTTAAAGGTCTTGTGAAGTCCATGTCTCAACACATCAGAGCTGTTCTGGCAGCATGAGGGGGACCTGCATGATATTAGGCAGGTGGTTTTAGTGTTGTGACTGATCATTGAGAAATACAAGGCTCTGTTTGGAATAGCATACTACCATGCTTACTATTGCTACAGAATATAGTGCACATTATACAGTTTATCTGTATGCATGGAGCACTGTATCCAACAATACTTGACTTTCCATTTTCAATATGATGGATGAGCCAGAAGTAATTTAAAATGTATTCTTCGAGTCATCATTTGATCTGACTGCTAAATGTGAAGACATTTTTACATTAACTAGGCCATAAAAATGCAAAACAAACATTTTTATTGCTAAGATGAAAAATGGATGCAACTTGCTGAATTAAACCAAGGGGTCAAAGATTTGCCTGGTTAGCATGACTCTCTTAGCTCAGGTTCGTAGATGACACAACTACACCATCTGGACCTAGAAGCATTTTTAACATCGATGGCCATTTAAAATGACCAGTGTGTTCTGCAACATCTGAAAAAAAAAAAAAAAAATCATGATATTATAGTAGATGTTTTACTGTAGTTTCCAATTCTCTGCATAGTTGCTTGTGAAGGTTTTGGGACTGTGCACATTCTTGCGGTCCCATCGTGGCTTCGTGTGGCTCCAATGTAATTAGTCACATGGCATTTATGGCTCAAGGTGATTGACTCAGAACAACCTGGCAGCAGACCTATGAGCCAGCATGAGCAAAGATGGCTGATTTCAGATTTTATTCTGTGGTTTCATTGAAATCATTGAAAAGATGTGAAAACGATGACACTGTGCGCATGTTCATTATGTGTTCAGTCTATAGGCATGCGTGAGTAATGAGATTAATGTGTGCCAACAAATAGCTTTCTCCAAATATTATATCCTAGACATCTTTAAATATGTGATAAGGATAATATGACAAAAGTCATGATAAAAGGTCATGACTAAAGTGACTACTACTGCTGTACCATTTGAAACATTTATTGTAACACCTACAGTGTAAGTATACATACAATATTTACTGCACAAAATTCAAAAGATGTAGACTATAATTCTTTTCTTAACATATTTCTTGCCCTCCAAAAATCTCTCACTGTTAAAGCATATAATTTAGTAACATACAATGAAATATTTGCAATTGTAAAAATATGTATTTTTATGATTTTATTTTGACGTCAGAGAACATTGATGATTCTGGTGAAGTTGTGATGAACAGTGCTGTATGGAGGGGCCCACAACAGTAGAGGGAGACAGAGTAATTTCTGTTGTTAATCTCTCTCTTTAAGGACATAGTAAATAAAATTAGCTCCCTTGCATGTTATTGAATCAACAATAATGATTTGCACAAAGGGGCATTCTCAACTGGTGCAGTGGGTCCAAATTTATACTTGTTCACAATCAGCTCTGACAGTTTTTCTCTATTGCTCACACACTCTAAACTCATTCTGTTAGCCAAACAAACCATAATTTAATTTTCTAACACCAGGACTAATTTCTCAAAACTATAAACACTATTCCTGATTAAGTCAAACTGTAATAAAAAAACAAAATGTTTTATTACAATTATAATTACACATTCAGCATGTTACACCATGTGCTATTGTAGAAAGCTCTAGCATGCATTAATCATTACGCCATCACAATTCTCACCATGGGAACGCCAGAAAAGCTCAATTTTTCACACACCAGTCAGGACCTCAAGATCTAGTGTCACAGGTGAGTTCTTGGAACTACACAAACAATGGAAAATATGCTCAAGGGATAGGAGGCGGGTAAGCAGTAGGAAAGGCAATGAGAACATTTTGTCTCCGTTGAGATTTGTGCTAGTTGACCATGTCCTTCTCTGTGTAAGATTGCAAGGTATATGACAGAAATCTGAATGAGCAGGAAATCATTTAGCAAGTAATAGAAGTTGTTCAGAAGAATGTTACATTGGAGTCTTGCTGAAGTTAATAAGGCCTGGAGGGGCTACTTCCCGCCACTGCTATAGCTACAGTGCTGTAACATTTACTGTGGTGTAGATGAGATTCTCTGATGTGGCACAGACAAAATGCTGATTCGGGATAACTGAGATGTCACATTCTTATACAGTATTTTTTTTCTCTCATGCTGCATTTTGAGTAATATTTTTAAAGTAATATTTTAACACTTTTTATGATGAAAACAATTTTTTTTTTCTTTTTTTAAATTTCAGAGTGTGTAGTGTGTGTTCAGTGTATCTTTGCATTGGATGGCTTTGTGAGCCTTTTAAAGGTAAAATTTCCTTTAGATGAAATATAACAGTGCATAAAAAACAAAACAATCTGTAGCTGCTTGCTTGGGTCTCTTTCTAAGAGGATCTGGTCCAGCATAAACTGCAAAGTATATTTATGTTTATTAATTGCATTAATATTACTCCGCACATGAAAATATAAAAAAATAAAAATAAATATAAAATAAAAATAAAAAATGCTACTTTGGAATAAGTCAACTTTCCTTTAAAAAATATTTCTACTGTTGCACCAGACACTCATATATTATGCATGGTGTATCTAGTGAATGTACTTTTGTATTTTTATTTACTTATGGTACGCTCACTGTCACATTATTTTAAGGCCAAGCACCATGTGTAGGCACCTGCATGTAGTGTGTATTTCTTTTTTATTTCTTGTCTGGCTTAGAGTCTAGGATTCATAGAACCGAATGGTAATAATTTGCCAAACTGAATGTGAGGATGTGTTTTCGCAATAGTTTGGCGTATTTACAGAGGACTCAAAGTGGGCACATATAGTGGAAATTGTGACTATCTTTTATGAATGAGTTAAAATGTAAGACAGGACTTTTTGTCCATCTGGAATAGATTGGATTGTTGAATTTATGTGACTGACAGGTTGTTGGAAGGAAGAGAATATTGTCATCAGAGTAAAGACGTCATTACCGGGGAGAGGGGAAGTTAATGTTTTTGATTAAAGTATAGGGTACATACATTTAAAACAATTAATTATGTGCATGGATACTGCAATATTCCATAAAAAATAAAGGTCAATTTTGATTTCATAGTGACTTTAAGTTTCATTAATGTGTCATTGCCACAGTGCCCTTACATTATCATATCACAGCGGCAATAGTGCCACCTTTTCATTTTAGTAAATGAAGTGTAATTAATTCTATGCTATGACCAGACAATGAACGAATATACTTACAATGACATTGGTGGGCTTTGCCCCGTAATTGCCGCAATATTTATAATTATTAGTCACCATATTATTTCTAGTTCTGTTGCTTTGCTTTGCCTTTTTTGTAATTGTTGTTTTTGTTGTCTTGGCCCTTCCTTGTGTCTTCTTTACAATTTGGTTTAAAGAGGGTCTCAAATCACAAATGCCTCCTCCTCAAGAAAACATGGGTACCAAAATACATTGTCATTTTTAATTAGTGGTGAGCTGAGAGGTTTCAGCAGTGAGTGCAATATGGCACTGTGGAAGTTTCTAGGGCAAGTGAGTGAAGCCAGTTATAGTGGCCAGTCTGGTGCAGGAACAGTTGTTGGCATGTGAGTGTTACAACAGTTGCTGACTGTGAGAGAAACATTCTGCTCCAGAAGTGACATTTGCACCCTCAAGAAGCTGTTACTATTAAAACATGTTTTTAGACATTTAGAATTTAACTATTGTGCTTTAAATTTTTAACTCTATTTGCAGAGATGAAAAATGATCACTGAAGCAAATTTAGAAGACTGGCAGATGGAGGAATGATATCATGGCCATTAGGGAAACCATCAGATGGGACACTCCATTTACTTGGGTTTGATCTTGCCCTAGGAATGGAACCAAGAAGAGTCGCTGGCTTATCATCTCACTTTTGAGATGATCTTACAGTGCACTTATATGGAAATATAGGAAACTGTCAGTCTATTGACCTTTTTTTTCATCACCTTGAAGAAATATTTCTTCCAAACATTTAGCATTTTGTTATTACCTCAGCCTCACATTGTCCCAAACTTCCATGATATATACAAAATGTTAAACAAATGTGTCAATAACAAATGTCAATTGCCAAAAAACTGTTGAGATTTTTGGTAAACTATTCTTTTAGAGAAATATTCAGCCAATTGTAGTCAGGGTTATTTTGGAGCAGTGGCACAATTACACAGTCATTGTGGATTTTTAATGTTGAAAAGACTAAAACCCCTGTAATTATTCTCACACATTACTTCAGCTCTGTTTTTAAGGGGACACAAGATGGTAATGAGATGTTGATTCTGAGAGGTCAGTTCACTGAGGGTCTTCTAGGTGAGACTGGCACAGATTTATTTGGGACAAGACCCTATCCACTATTCTAGAAGTTTGTAATGAAGTAATTCTGTGGTCTGAAGAGGGCCATTGACCTTGTATATTCAGAGGTAATTAGTGAGCCACAATACTCACTGCTTCCTGGAAACAAAAAGCCTACTACTTTAGATGTATTGTTGTTTGTTTGTTTTTTCATTACGAATGTGTATAATGTTTGTTTCAGCCTCTGACTGTCTGAATTAAATGTGCTTTTTTGTGCTTCCCTCTGGTCTTTGCTTGTTGAATAGGTGTTGGCCGTATTGAGTATAGATGCAATGGCGAGGTACATATAGCACATAAAAAATGTAAAGCAGAGGTGCTGCACAGCTTTCTGTGGTTGAGGGAAACAAGTTGATTACGTGAAGACAAGCAGTGTGAGGGATGGATGCTGGCTCATCTCAAGATATCTGATTGCCTGAGATAGACTACTTGAATGAACTGGCAAAGGCCCTGTTGTGGACTTGAAAGTGTTATGGCATCATGCTTATTGGATGCTGTCAGGCAGGCCAGCACAATCAATTCACTATTTGTCCAGGAACGATATTGACCTGATTCCCATAACAGGGTGGTTCTAGATAAAAGCAACTAATGTTTTGAATATACTGATTGGCCGCTATGCAAAACTGCTTGGTCTAAGGGTGGGCTTATATACTTCAGCTGGGAAGTATATAAGTTCCAAAGGAATTGGAAGCTATCTTTATTGTTGTTAGTGTACAGGCAGCATATATAATAACACAAAAAACATCTAGACTTTAGTGCCTTCAGTGCAATTTAGTGCCATCTTTGCGAGCAGTAAACATAATGCTGTGATAGATCTTAAATTGTGCATGATTCTCCATAAAATGTGCTCTATTATTATGCATTTGTGTTTCTTTTCTGTATATTATCAGTGTTTTGTGTCCGTACTCTTTGCTCTTTCTTGAAAAATATCATTAAAATATGAACATAACCCACAGACATCTATAGCAATGAATCCCCCATGTCAATTACTTTATTTAGGGTGACCATACCGTGCCATTTTCCCAGGACGTGTCCTGGCCAGGATTTCTATATTGCCTAAAATATCTAGGGTTTTAGATCTTAAATTGGGCATGGTACTCCATAAAAATGAAACATTATAAGCCTCGAAAATCCTCTCTTGTGTGACTTATCAAAATAGGTGAAATATAACAGCAACACACATTTTATTAAACAGTTTAGGCAGAGGTTGCAGGTGTTACATGTGAACATTATGTGAAAGTAAGGCAATTTGAAAGGCTGCAGGTGTAAAGTGAATACATAAGTGAAAGATTGCATGAAAATAAAGATGACAGAGTAGATTTACTGAATGGTGCATAAATTATGTATGGCCACACAACAGATGCTTTGCAACAGTCCAGTAACTCTGGTTCTCTGTAATGTTTGCCATTGTAACCTCTTCCTTTTATGTATTGACTAAATATTGTAGAATGATGTGAAGAAAACAGCTTTGAAGTATTTCTAAAGCATTTACTCGGATTGCTTTTGCAATGCTGCAATATGTAGGCAATATTCTACATAATGTGATTCCAGCAGCTCATACGTTTCTCTGTCTCATTGCGACTTTACCCTCAGCGTGACATATGCCCGTGGGGGCATCAGAAATTGCATGATGATCAGAAACGACAGATTAATGCAAATTCAAGTAGTCGTTCTGCTTAATATCCATTTAACGTAGTGGAGGTCAAATGAGCCCTCAGCTGTGGTGATGACCCATACATATGGTTGTCACATCTTGATCTCCATTTCAGACTCTGTCAGCTTGTCTTTTGAAGCTCCATTAACAATCTCTCGAGATCTGTAAATTGCACAAAGAAAAATATGATTTTATCGTAAGGGCATAATCCTTTAAAAGAGAGACAACTACTTGTATCAATGAGGCATGTGGAAAAAGGAAAAGTTATCATTAAAGTCTGCAATTAAAAAGGAGGACCCTTCTAAGATCAAAATCAGGTTTTCAATAAAAACCACAGCAAAGGTATCCTCAAAACTGTTTCTCACTCGCACGATTGCGAAACGTTCAGAGGTGGGAGATTTCAGAGGAGATTTCAAATTTCAGTTTATTCTGTCCTTTCAATGACACATCATGTGTCTCATTCTCCTTTCAAGCTGAGAGTTCCTGTGGTGATTTTCCGCCACTTGTCCCTATTCTGTGTCCACTTGGCAAATCAGACTCCCCTCAGGTCCCCTGTGCTGTGTCTATTCTTCAGACTGGAGACCTCTGACAACAGATACAAGACCTGTTCGACGGCTCGGCAAGGTGCGAGAACAGAAGTCCAGCCGAGCAGCGATGCCTCTGGGCAAGCGCCATCCACAACACACATTTAGCAACTTACAGTCCAAGACCTTTCTCTGTTCTGTGCACTTGAGTCCAAGCATGATACCTCCATTATTATCTCGGGTAATCAGATTTCTGCCAGCATCACAGGGATTTGACAAATGGCCCTGTGCATCAGCCCCGACTCCCCATTTCCCCCTCTTCAGGTTCTTCCTGTTAATGTGCCCATTCTAAGTGTGATGTATAATGGTGCCCAGCGCTGTCAGACAGCTCTGAATGAGATTGTGTTTTCCTTTATTGTTCCTCTGCCTTTGCTGAGGCAGTCAGATCTGAGGATGGACATATCCATCGAGAGGCCTCAATAAACTGAATCTCCTGGCGAACAATCATGTTGTGCAGTGCTGATATGTCAGAGACAGCACTGACATGGAGAATGGAGAAAATTCCTCAGAAACACTAATGATTTCTCGATGCTGTTGCTTTATAGGTTGAAGTACTACTGTCTGACAGGGGTGTCGCTTGACCCTTTTACTGGGGCAAGAGCCCCTGTGAAATTCCCCAGTAAAAAATGACTTATAAATACTTGATGAAGAGATTACCGTTTTTTTTTTTTTTTTTGTAATATTATTTTTATGAAATTGCAAACAATAACAACCGCAGTTGTAAGGGGTTAATGTATGCACATTAAAATATATTTAATTATATTGTTAATATCCGTACATTCAATAAATAATAAAAATGGACTCCAGATTTTCTTAAATTTAGCTTGTTTACCCTTAAGCATATAGGTTATCTTTTCCATTGCAATGCATGAAGATATTTCTCTTAACCAATGAGTTATGGTAGGCCTTTCTGTCTTTTTCCAATAAATGGCAATGAGCCTTTTGCCATGTAAAATGCACATCTATCAATACTTGATTATCCTTTTTAATATTCCAATTTTCTGGATGAATGCCAAGAATGAAAAACCCTGGATCTAATGGTAACCTTATTGAAACCATATGCTCGATCATATTTCTAATTCCTTTCCATAACTCGTTTATTTTGTCACATTCCCACATACAGTGAATTAAGGTACCTTTTGCACTGTTACATTTAAAACAAGTATCTGGTATGTTGCTATAAATTTTATTTAATTTTACTGGAGTTATATAAGTACGCATAAGCCAATTGTATTGTAACAGTTTTAGTCTACTGTTAACTGTCTGTGTTTGGGCCTTTACACATTTTTGCTCCCATAATTCCTTATCTATCTTCACTCCGAGGTCTTGTTCCCACATGGCTAATCTGGATGCAGAGGACTCCTGAGAACCTAATAATAGCATGTTATATAAAAGAGATATGTGTCCTCCACTTTTACGTTCTCATATTTAAAGTATTTGCCACTGATGATTCAAACGCAAGTTTTGAGCAGT
>NW_015664681.1:383438-385759 GCF_001515625.1 Sinocyclocheilus rhinocerous
AAATTTTCTTGAAACACTTACAAGACTGACACGTGTACATACCGTGTCTGTAACAATACTTACTATGTACAGAAAAGAAAAGAAAACAAACAAACAGACAAACAAACACTAGGGGCTCATATTACATAAAAAGTGTAAAGCACAAAACCAACATAAGGGTTAATACAGTCTGTACTTTGGAAGTTAGATTTAATAATCCATTGCAAACAATAACAACCGCAGTTGTAAGGGGTTAATATAATGCACATTTAAATACCCAATCAAGAATTTTGATCCTCTATTATATTGTTAATATCTCTACATTCAATAAATAATAAAAATGGACTCCAGATTTTCTTAAATTTAGCTTGTTTACCCTTAAGCATATAGGTTATCTTTTCCATTGCAATGCATGAAGATATTTCTCTTAACCAATGAGTTATGGTAGGCCTTTCTGTCTTTTTCCAATAAATGGCAATGAGCCTTTTGCCATGTAAAATGCACATATCTATCAATACTTGATTATCCTTTTTAATATTCCAATTTTCTGGATGAATGCCAAGAATGAAAAACCCTGGATCTAATGGTAACCTTATTGAAACCATATGCTCTATCATATTTCTAATTTCTTTCCAAAACTCTTTTATTTTGTCACATTCCCACATACAGTAATTTAAGGTACCTTTTGCACTGTTACATTTAAAACATGTATCTGGTATGTTGCTATAAATATTATTTAATTTTACTGGCGTTATATAAGTACGCATAAGCCAATTGTATTGTAACAGTTTTAGTCTACTGTTAACTGTCTGTGTTTGGGCCTTTACACATTTTTGCTCCCATAATTCCTAATCTATCTTCACTCCGAGGTCTTGTTCCCACATGAGATTACCGTTTACTGACCTGAGAATCATTTTCCTTAAGAGAGTGCTATTTTGATCACTTTCTGTATGTAATATGAATCAGTTTTGTTTTATATGTTGCTAAGGTGACCAATGGCCACATACACACTGAAAAGTTTTGGTATTGACAAATGCGTTCAAATGGAAGTGAAACCGTGAAGCCTCTACAGTGAGAATCATCTTAAGAGAGTGCTATTTTGATCACTTTCTGTATGTAATATGAATCAGTTTTGTTTTATATGTTGCTAAGGTGACCAATGGCCACATACACACTGAAAAGTTTTGGTATTGACAAATGCGTTCAAATGGAAGTGAAACCGTGAAGCCTCTACACTAAAATACAATTAAAACTTGTTGTTCTATTACTTGTAATGTGTTTATGTTCTTCATTTTAATACAGACTCTATTATAGCGATGCTTACTTAATTGAAAAATACTTGAAAGCTATTTGCTAATGTGCAAATTATTTACTTAGAATTGTTATAAGTGCTTAAGTAAGTAGTTAATACATTCATATAGGCTATAATTTTCCAATACTGATATCGCTAAAAGTAGAGGGATCCAATAGTTTTTAGTATGGTATTAAACTGGCATTGGTGCTTTTTTATATGAATTTTTTCCAGAAATGTTGGTATTGTGACAACACTACTGATGTAATTGGTCAAACAGGTGGCTAAAAGGTCTAAAATTGTTCACTTTTCCAGTTGATGCATTCAGGCAGTTTATTCATTCACTGAATCATTTGCAGAGATTTCTCACACCGAAATGGTAACAGGATACAAAAAGTGCGCAGAACGAGGTGGAACCACAATCCAGGAAACCAAACTTGCTAATGTCTTCTATTGGTTGTAAATGATGAAGCAGCTCTTTATTGCATATGCAGCTTGTGAATGACTCTACTGCAGTCAATGACAATTTATATCCATAATAGTATCAGATAAAGAGTATGAAAATATAGGCATACATTTTTGATCGAGGGCTTGTGCCCCTGTAATGATGAAAACGGCCCTGCTGTCTGAGCTAGCAGTAGTAAGATGAAGTACCTTACATGATATTGCATGTAATAAGCACAACTGTTATTAGTTGGGGTTTCACCTTTGCTCAGTTTCCTTTTGTTGGGAAGATTTTTAACAAGTTGGATTCTTCACAATGCAGAGCTTGATGACTCCTGAAAAGAAACCATCAATTTGCATTCAGTGAAACAAGGTGACGGATTAAAGCACTGATGAGTAATTTATTACAGCCAAAATACTCAAATGACAAGAAACGCTTTCCAGATGGCTATATTTGAATTGCCTAGGCTTATCTTCATCCTCCCATAGTCTCATGGAGTGAAACACCTCATTTGTTTTGACTCACTCAGTGCTGTCTTCCAGCTTGCCATGCTATTTGGCATCATGCTGTTTACTTCTGGAGGAGGGCATGGGTGAGTGGCTGCTG
>NW_015664681.1:386533-407191 GCF_001515625.1 Sinocyclocheilus rhinocerous
AAATTTTCTTGAAACACTTACAAGACTGACACGTGTACATACCGTGTCTGTAACAATACTTACTATGTACAGAAAAGAAAAGAAAACAAACAAACAGACAAACAAACACTAGGGGCTCATATTACATAAAAAGTGTAAAGCACAAAACCAACAAAGGGTTAATACAGTCTGTACTTTGGAAGTTAGATTTAATAATCCATTGCAAACAATAACAACCGCAGTTGTAAGGGGTTAATATAATGCACATTTAAATACCCAATCAAGAATTTTGATCCTCTATTATATTGTTAATATCTCTACATTCAATAAATAATAAAAATGGACTCCAGATTTTCTTAAATTTAGCTTGTTTACCCTTAAGCATATAGGTTATCTTTTCCATTGCAATGCATGAAGATATTTCTCTTAACCAATGAGTTATGGTAGGCCTTTCTGTCTTTTTCCAATAAATGGCAATGAGCCTTTTGCCATGTAAAATGCACATATCTATCAATACTTGATTATCCTTTTTAATATTCCAATTTTCTGGATGAATGCCAAGAATGAAAAACCCTGGATCTAATGGTAACCTTATTGAAAGCATATTTTCTATCATATTTCTAATTTCTTTCCAAAACTCTTTTATTTTGTCACATTCCCACATACAGTAATTTAAGGTACCTTTTGCACTGTTACATTTAAAACATGTATCTGGTATGTTGCTATAAATATTATTTAATTTTACTGGCGTTATATAAGTACGCATAAGCCAATTGTATTGTAACAGTTTTAGTCTACTGTTAACTGTCTGTGTTTGGGCCTTTACACATTTTTGCTCCCATAATTCCTAATCTATCTTCACTCCGAGGTCTTGTTCCCACATGAGATTACCGTTTACTGACCTGAGAATCATTTTCCTTAAGAGAGTGCTATTTTGATCACTTTCTGTATGTAATATGAATCAGTTTTGTTTTATATGTTGCTAAGGTGACCAATGGCCACATACACACTGAAAAGTTTTGGTATTGACAAATGCGTTCAAATGGAAGTGAAACCGTGAAGCCTCTACAGTAAAATACAATTAAAACTTGTTGTTCTATTACTTGTAATGTGTTTATGTTCTTCATTTTAATACAGACTCTATTATAGCGATGCTTACTTAATTGAAAAATACTTGAAAGCTATTTGCTAATGTGCAAATTATTTACTTAGAATTGTTATAAGTGCTTAAGTAAGTAGTTAATACATTCATATAGGCTATAATTTTCCAATACTGATATCGCTAAAAGTAGAGGGATCCAATAGTTTTTAGTATGGTATTAAACTGGCATTGGTGCTTTTTTATATGAATTTTTTCCAGAAATGTTGGTATTGTGACAACACTACTGATGTAATTGGTCAAACAGGTTGGCTAAAAGGTCTAAAATTGTTCACTTTTCCAGTTGATGCATTCAGGCAGTTTATTCATTCACTGAATCATTTGCAGAGATTTCTCACACCGAAATGGTAACAGGATACAAAAAGTGCGCAGAACGAGGTGGAACCACAATCCAGGAAACCAAACTTGCTAATGTCTTCTATTGGTTGTAAATGATGAAGCAGCTCTTTATTGCATATGCAGCTTGTGAATGACTCTACTGCAGTCAATGACAATTTATATCCATAATAGTATCAGATAAAGAGTATGAAAATATAGGCATACATTTTTGATCGAGGGCTTGTGCCCCTGTAATGATGAAAACGGCCCTGCTGTCTGAGCTAGCAGTAGTAAGATGAAGTACCTTACATGATATTGCATGTAATAAGCACAACTGTTATTAGTTGGGGTTTCACCTTTGCTCAGTTTCCTTTTGTTGGGAAGATTTTTAACAAGTTGGATTCTTCACAATGCAGAGCTTGATGACTCCTGAAAAGAAACCATCAATTTGCATTCAGTGAAACAAGGTGACGGATTAAAGCACTGATGAGTAATTTATTACAGCCAAAATACTCAAATGACAAGAAACGCTTTCCAGATGGCTATATTTGAATTGCCTAGGCTTATCTTCATCCTCCCATAGTCTCATGGAGTGAAACACCTCATTTGTTTTGACTCACTCAGTGCTGTCTTCCAGCTTGCCATGCTATTTGGCATCATGCTGTTTACTTCTGGAGGAGGGCATGGGTGAGTGGCTGCTGTTGCTTGACACATATTAGTCTTTTCCTCCTGAGGTTTGCATTGAGCTTTGATGGCTTGCTGTGTTCTCTCACAGTGAAGAGAGACTCTGAACATTTAGGCCTTTGTATATTTGGAGTCTTGTGTGGGTCACACTAAGTTGCACGTTGCCAGTTAATCATGACTACTTTGTCAGTAAAAGGCTATATACCTTGTCATGGGTCCTTTCCATTGAGGTTAATTCTATTGCAACTCAGTCAATAAAAGGAAGAAATTTAATTTAGTAGCTCATTTTTGATTCATTACTTAAAGTGTCATGGAGGTCATTAGTTGTAAATTGTGTGACTCTGTACAGCTAAATGAGGTGACGCGAAATGGATCTGACCTTAACCCTTAATCATGAACCAGTAGAAAAGCAACAATGCAGATGTCCCTGCTGTATAGAGTATGTACAGTGCACTCTGTCGAGTATTGTTGCAAAAGAAACTGTGACAGGGTGGTCAGGACCCCAGCGTGGAGCACAAAGGACCTGCTTACTGTACATTGTCCTGCTTGTTACATGGCTGCTCACCAAATAAGTGAAAATTAAATATTGATTTTAAAATTTTGCCTCATTATCTTCCTCTCAGAAAAAATACACCACTACAGTGTAGAGAACAATTGCCCTAGCAACAAGATGAACACTTGGAGTAATATTATAACTGAAGTCATCCAAGGTCATTTCCACTACAGTCAATAACTGAGATACAAGATAGATGCAGTTGCATTTGAAATGAGAGAGCTAGCCTGTGATGTGATATGAGAGACATGAAAGTAGTGCCGGTTTTAGTTACCAAAATGAGTGGTCTAATACAGCGTTGCCACTGACAATGAATATTAGGAAATATCTGACTGCTAAATGCAAGTTTTCTGGAGAGCTGTGTAATAAATATTTACAAAAGCCAAATGGTACTATTTTATATGTACTAACATTTACAATCACCCCCAAAAAGGACAGGTAATAGGCTATTCATTATTATTTATCTTTCCATCTATGCAAATCTATTCCCCCGCAGGTTTAATAGTGCCCTAAACACACAACATCTGTGACAGCGGAGCTCTAGTTTTCATATGCCCCTTGGGTCTCGCACAAAGTTACAAACCATCTCAGTATTAAGCATACCAACTGGCCAACTTTAAAACTGTTTCCATTGTGCTCTTTTAGTTCAGTTTAGTATTTCTCTCTAGTTATATCAACATGTCTTTATTTTATTCTATTAGTGCGCTTAAAATCTGTTCAGGAGAAAATGACTAAGTTTTGCCTAAGGTGACCCACCTTGCTTGTATGTTAGTCTAGTCTTATTTTCCACTGACATGTTTCTCAAACCCACAGTGTATGTGCGGTTAAAAATATTAATGTTCCGCAACATTTAGCTGTCCTTAATGTAGACTTCTTGGCTGTTCAAGAGACTGGGGGATCTACCTGAGGGCCGCTTTGGGGGGCAGTTGGATCTAGGCCAGAGGAAAACAGCGATATCTAGCAACACACCTCTTCATTGAAATGTAAATTTTGGCCTCTGGTTCAACATTTCCAAATCCTGTCCTACATTCGCTTTTTAAAATCAAACCAACCAGAAGCCCCACTTACCTGCATCATCCATAAATTACTGGTGATGTAAGAAGCCGGGATGTTGGAGGCAACCTTTGTTTGGTGATACCGATATTGCAGTCTGCGTGTAATGAGGTCATTCATCGTCCTTTGATGCAGCAGAGCTGGGCGGCCTGGGAACAAAAGGTGGCTGGCGGCAAACCTGACTCATAATGGCAGAACAGACAGAGTTGTCTCGGCTAATGGCAGCCTGTCATGATTCTGATGATTTCTGCAGCTCTATTTCACTGGTTTTGTCCCTGAGCAGTTTGTCTGCATGATGAAGTGCTGAATGCATTTCTGATGGATCGCATGTTGATGTTTTGCTTTTTACCAACCAGAATGTGAATGACTGAGTGTGACATATGCTAGAGCATCTCTTTTCTCTTGTGTAATTTTGTAGACACCACTGTTATTTTGTTCTGATTTCCTGAAATGAAATTCTAATGTAAAACGAAGCAGGCCCGCCAGGCAAGCCGGAAGGTTTCTGGCAGTTTGAGACAACATTTACCGTTTTACTAATTTACTCATTTTTTACTCAAACCTTTCCATTTTTAATACTCTAACTGAAATATTACAGAGCCCCAGTTTGGTAGTAGATAAAGTAAGAGACACTTTAAGTATTTAAATGAATGAATAATGTCTTTGTTGATTATATGACACTTTTGAGTGAAAATGTTTATAGATCACAGAATCTGTTCTCAAGTCAGGCTGCTGAATAGTAAATCATCCGCCTGGCCTGAAGATCATGCTCACAGCTCCCACAAACTGTCAGGCATATGCTTCACTGGCCAAGGACTCAATTGGGTATAACAACTGTTGTCGTGTTTGTCCAGTGGGATATGACACCTTCAGAGAATAGCCCTGCTCTGCATACAACTTCATTATGGGCATAAATAAAGCTTGAAGTGCAGTACTTGTGACTCTCGGACAGTTGGACAAAAACACAGAATTTGCTGCAGGTGGTGTTTAATAATTCATGGACTTGTGAAACTCCCTACAAGTTGGAAGAGATTTTGTTGCGTGGTAAAAATCCATCTGCTTTCATAAACACATACCACACTGGGGTGTTAAAAGACTAAACACATGGAACTGGGGCAAAATGTAAGTCTGTGATCTGGCTAAATGTCTGATTGTTTGAATCCTAGGTGACACTTTACAGTTAAGTGTGTTGGCATTAGTTAAAGGGATAGTTCTCCCAAAAATGAAAATATTGTCATCATTTACTCACCCTCATGTCGTACCAAACCTGTATGAGTTTCTTTCTTATGTTGAACATAAAAGAAGATATTTTGACGAATGCTGGTCCCCATCGACTTGCATAGTATTTTTTTCCCCCCTACAATCTAAGTCAATGGGGAACGACAACTGCTTGGTTCTTCAAAATTCTTCAAAATATCTTATTTTGTGTTCAACATAAGAAAATAATTTGTGCAGGTTTGGAACGACATGAGGGTGAGTAAATTTTGACAAAATTTTGGGGTGAACTATTCCTTTAATGCATTATTTGTTTATTAATCTAGGCTAATGTTAATTTCAGGATTATATAAATGAATATTATTTAGTCTTATAAAAAACATGAATTAATAATACTGTACATAAAAAACACTTTGTTTTTAGTTCTTCGTTCGTATGTGTTAATAGATGTTTTTAATTAATCAAAACTTATACTCTAAAGATTTATTTCTATTTTTATTTCCAAGTAATTTTTTTTCAGAACCATGATGATCCCACATGGCATGTTCCACTTGTAAAAGTGTATATAAAATACTTTATATACACACCTATTTAGCTGGCACATACTTGATGTGTTTGTGCTTTATCAGCCTCAGGTACTGATAGAACTGTGTTACAAATCTAGCGCTGATGACACATATACAGATTTTTGTAAGATATAAAGGTAGTGGATGCTTGTTTATATATCATGGTCTAAAATGGGTTTACAGTGTGTTTCTGAACTGTGGAAAGCTAACTATAGCATACGTAATGTTTTCATATGCTTGTTGTCATGAATCCGGTTCATGAACTTCCGTCTGCTTACCATCAGAGGTCACCCTTTCCATTACATTGACTCTCGCACTACACAAACTGTTGCATATCATCCCGGACTACATATCCCATCATCCATTGTACTGATTGCACACAGCACTGATTGCACACAACACTGATTGCACACAGCTGTATCTAATCACACATTCACTATATAACACTCACTCAAACAACCATTCACTGCCGAGTATTGTATGCGTTTATCACTCTCTTAGCGATAGCTACTCTACGGAGCCTGTTTCCCTTCGATAGCCTTAGCCTAGTCTTGCCTTGTCTGTTTCCTCGTCTTCTGATTATTGCTTTTTACTTCGGATTACCTCTTTCGTCTTGCCCTGTTCGTATACTGTTTGCCCCTGCCTGGACCTTTGCATTGTTATTGGATACCCCTCGTGTCAAGTCCTCTGGATATTGTTAGCCGCTTATCGACCACGCCCGTTTTGGTTTACTCTTCTGTCTTGCCCTCATTATACCTGTTAGCCATTGTTCGACCCTGCCTGTGTTTCTGACCTCTTCTGTTTTAATAAAACTCGCACATGGATCCGCACGTCTCACGTTCGTCAGCCCCGTTACACTTGTCATCACCTGATGCCCCTGTAGACAGAGTAGATTTGTTTTATGATGGTGCTGGGTATTACATACACCGCAAGCGTTATGTATTTTAAAATTAGATTGCCCCAAACAATGAAACAGCTGCTCTGAAAATAGGAATTATTTGGAGTGCACGCAAAAATAGAACAAATACACCCAAAATGAACCCATGAGCATCATGAAGACTGAGATAAATTGATTTCCTTTTCTTCAGCCAAGAGTCATTAAAATAAATGGCAGGATCAAAAAGCCCAGTTTGATTAAAGCCAGACTTTGATGTAGTCATTTGCCACCTGTGGTTGTGTGTCCCTACCCAAGAGGTTCAGGAGACAATTGGGAGAGCAGCAAGGAAGATGGCATTTCCCTTTGAAGCACACTGTACCGACCACATCTCCAAAGTAAGCCTATTTTCTTCCATCACTGTCACTGTCAGGTGTGAATACTTCAGGGCATTTTCAACTGCAGGACTTTTTTGTTCTTATTACCCATTTGCAGGGTTTACAGCATTGCAGGGTCTCTCAGGAGAATGAGCTTATTCCTTAAATGTCAAAATGTCCTATGTCAAAATGGCCTCTACTGCACTACTGACATCCATAATGCCATTCATCTGATTTCTGTTCCCTGCATTATTTAAAAGAGAGGGACACTGAGAAATATTGCAGAAAAAAAGAGAGATTCTCAATGGTCCACCTTTCCTGCAGAGCCTCTTGTGTATGATATATTAATTATTTTGAGATTTGACCACATAATACTTGTTGCTGGCTGTTTATAACACACTGTATTAATATTTTATTTGTTTGTGGCATTGTATATATTTTATCCAACAACCCAAGAATACCTATAGGCATCAAAAAATTCAAATAAATAAGAAATCAGCTCCACAGCACATTCCAAGTGATCAGGAGGACATTACAATTCAACCCATAAGCATATTACGCACATTCCAGTCAACGAGACAAAGTATATATATATATATATATATATATATTATATACATAGTTATAAATTTGTTTACCTGTTAAATATTTTGGTGCTGGGTTGGGTCATGACTCGCTGTCTGATCTAAAATCTGGATCCTGCAGCAAAACCATATGAGATCCACCACTGTGAGTCTTGCTGTTTTAGGGAATATGGAGCAAAACACATGATTCATCTTGCATTAAAGGGGTCATTAATTGCCTTTATTTTTTTTTTGGTACTGTTCTCTGAGTTCCACTTTAACATTTAATTCGATTTTTTAAATTTTATTTAACTGATTTTATTTTATTTCCTTTACCATTCAAAAGTTTGTGGTGAGATTTTACTAATAAATGCTGTTCTTGTAAACTTTTTTTACTCATCAAATAATCCTGGGGGGAACATTTTTTTTTATGAATTCTCTTAAAGGGGTCATGAACTGCCTTCATTTTTTTATTTTGTACTGTTCTCTGAGTTCCACTTATAATGTTATCAAGATTTTTACATCAAAAAACATCATAATTTAGAATAGGCTATTTTCTGTCCTGTTTTTAACCTCCCTCATCTGAACGCTTTGTTTGAATAGGCGTGGTGGATTGTAGACTCGGAAATAAACGCCCACTGCTATGATTGGCTAACAGTTCCTATGTTTGACAGCCTACATCCTTCACAGATGGACGCTGCTGTGTTTTAGGTTAAAAACGCTTAAATACTCAGTACATATCGAACGATCTGCAATAACAGACAAAACAATAGTGACCACATAATAAAAAGTTACTCACACTTGTGTGGTGTGACATTACTGTCGGATCCAATATAGTCGGCACAGCATCGTCTTTTACTTTCGGTCTTTCTAAAAACCCTGTGTCAAATTGTGCCTTGTTTGTAAACAAATCTGTGGACTTACTGATGAGGTCTGGCACTTCATTAAAAATACAATTCATCAAATAAAGTTTATCGTTTGGTTTCTGCGTAGACCTGCATTTGCCACTCTTGTCATTTACCTGTGTGAATCGGTGGGCGGGGCTAAACAGGCAGTGATGTAGAAGCAGGCGTTGATCTTCTTCTGTGGAGGCGGTGTTTAGCCACACTAATACAACATAAAGAAGACAGATTGGCTTCAATATAGGCTGATTTTAGACTAACAAGAACGTTTTGAGTTCTTTAACCTGTTTCCACCACTGAATAAAAAAATAAAAAAGGTAATTGTCACAATTGTGAGATATAAACTGCCATTTCAGATTTTTTTTTTCTCAGAATTGCATGATATAAACTCGCAATTCTGAGAACAGTCTTTTTTCTCCTTAGAACTGGATTTTATAACTTGCAATTCTGAGAAAAAAGTCAGAATTGCAAGATACTAACTCGCAATTGCGAGAAAAAAAGTCAGAATTGCGAGTTTATATCCCGCAATTCTGACTTTATTTCATGCAATTCTGACTTTATATCTCACAATTCTGAGAAAAAAGTCAGAATTGCAAGTTTATATGATGCAATTCTGAGATGTTAACTCACAATTGTGAGAAAAAAAGTCAGAATTGTGAGACAAAAAGTCGCAATTAACTTTTTTATTTTTAATTCAGTGGCGGACACAGGCTTTGACCTCTTATGTATCAAAAGATCAAGGGAATTTTGATTTCCTTTAAAGGGTGTAATGTTTTGTCAGATCAATGCTCTCCCTCCCGCTAATACCACTTGCATCTATCTAGCAAATCATGGTTCAAAGGCTATTCAATAGGTCCCGTCTAAACTTCCTGCTTTAAATAGAAAACATGACAACACAGGAGAGATTCATGGGCTCTTGAGACCTTCAGCATGTCTTGCCAGGTCAAATCAGGTTATTTCGGTGAACTAATTGTGTTAAAAAGCATAAAGCGGAAATGGAGTTATATATACATAAGTCTACTTACACTTATGCCATTATTGAGATTTAGCTCTGCAGCTTGCTGCATCGCACCCACAAAGTACTAATGCTTTTGTGGTATGATTATCCGATTTTCATTCTTTTTAGACTCTTTTATTGTCTGTCTGCTTGAAAAAGCAGCTTGTTCAGAGGATCCATGCAAAAAGCCACTTTGGAACTGCCATTGATGTAATGCACAGCAGCTCTGTAATATGTAGTGATAATTCTATCACAAGAACCTCGACTGGTGCCATATACCACACAACAGCTCATCTAATAAGTCACACCATCGCCAGCTCTGCGTTGGTGTTCCATGGGAAGATTAGAGCATTAACAAAACGTCTAGGACAGATCCACAACGGATCACACACACACGCACACATTCCCTCTCCCACATTGTGCCTTGATCTGGTTGTACCGTGCTGAGATAAACCCCTCACACACGTAGGGTCGGTTCTGCTGCTCTCCGTCTTCCTCCTCTGCCCTCTCACTCAGAGGAATATCGAGGCACCTCTTCAGTCTGTTTGTGCAGCTTACCAACCCCTGCGCCTCGTGCTCCACATCACCCTTCCCCTCCACCCCCATCAAATCTGCATTTGATTATCCCCCCCTTGGTAATCTCGCTCGTCTCTCTACCTGCTGCGCCACCGCCTCTCGCTTATTGTTTAGTATAATGGTGTGGGGACTTACAAGGATTTACACCTGATTATATCCCGCAGGGCGAATCCCCCATAGACTGACCTTGCAGTTCACTATTGCGATTGGCTAAGCAAACTCAGCCCATTCGGCCAAATTCCTCATCTCTCTCTCTGTCCATTTTGTGTCTCCGGCTCTCGCTCACTCTCTCTCCATTGGCTGTTGTTTATCCACCCTGCCTGTTTACCTCCATGAGTCATCCATTTGTCACATTGCAGCTCCCGGTTGCTTTTGACGAACGCTGCCTTTTGCATAAAAGCCCGGCATGAATCGCTGTGTTCTGACAGGATGACGGAGAGGTAGAGACAGGTTTCACAAAGGTATAGTCACATTTCTGGGGCAACCCCCCATGCCGGCATCCCTCTGTCCCTGCTCCTGTTTCCCGCTGCAGTCGGTCTGATGAACAGCAGAATTGAATTTCATTAGTTACATTGTCCCTGTTTTGAGCTTTGTGCTGCTTCTCTTTTCCTCCCCCCTCCTTCTCACTTCTTATCCCTCTCTGCCTGCCAGTCTTAGGCTTTCTCTCCCCCTCCCTCGCTCCCTCCGTCTCCTCCATCTCTCCATCTCAATGCGCCACAGCTCCTCCCTCCACCTTACACAGTGTCGACTCCTCCCTCTCCATCTTTCTTTCCTCTCTCGCGCTCTCGCTCTCACTCTGCTGGGTATGGCATGTATGTGAGCGGGTGCACTCCTGTTTACATGCATGCCTGCATCTGGGACAGACTCTCATGCATTCTGTGGACTGTAGATGCTCGTACTCCACACTCTGAGAAATTTCTGGACCCCTTGCTTGCTTTGAGGAATTGTGTGGCGTTTTTGTTTTCCCTCTCACTCATGAAATTCTTCAAAGGCCTCCTGTGTGCCACCCTGCCACTCTGGAGCGATTCGGATCTAAGTTGCACTCCGGCAGGATGGAATTGCCAAATTTAGACTCCACCGCATGACGTTTCTGGTAAGAGCAGTTTGCATTCAGTGCCAGATAAGCATTTCGAGAACTGAGATTCTGAAAAGGTCTGAAGGGGGGAGACGAGACTGGAATTTTCAGAGGGGAAATGTGTCCGAGAGGGATAGGGCACAGGCTCCGGAGGGAAAGATGCTGAATAATGCTTCTGAACCGGACACGGGACCTAATACCATGGACTGTCATTGCGCAGGGAGGGGGTCATTTGCTACAAATGAATATCTGGCTGTGTGGGCTTTCATGCATGTTTTCACCTGCACTATGTTTCTAAAAAAAAAAAAAAAGAAAAGAAAGAAAATCTCACTCTTACCCCCCTCCTCATCTTTTTCTGAGTATTTCTATATGGCCAGGTTATGATACATGCTGTCTATGGTGCATGTTTGAATATATGTGAGACTTCTGAGTGTATTTTTGGTGCTGTTGTCATGGTTTATTGCTCAAGGATATTTATTTTGCAGGATGCATTATGGAAGAAAATAGTGTATTGCTTTTGACGCATTTGAGTCTTTAATTCACAGTCCTCATTATAGAGCCTATTTCTCTCCTTTTTTCCTCTCTCTCTCTCTCTCTCTCTCTCTCACAAACACACACACACACACACACACACACACGCTCACTCATTTTCTCTCTTTCTTGCTCTCTTTTTCCTCTCTCCCCGTTTTACTGCTTGGAAGCAACTTCCTCCGCAGTTAATGTGGCGTTTAAAGGAATAACAACATTACACTTAATTTCTTAATCTTGGCAGGCTGTCAAAAATACATTAAGAGGAGTCTTACTGAATGCATCAAAGATTCATGCTATCTCAGTGTTCTCAATGGTACATCCTTTACAGCTGTCAGATCCATAGTTTCTTATGTAAAGGTGCATTGTCAGTACACATCTATAAAACCAAGATTCATTTTTTTTATTATTCACCATCATATATACACAGGCCAATAATATTCACATGAGGTGTGAGCTAATTCTCAGATTAAAATCCAAGACACCATGTGCTCTGCAAAAACCTCCTTCTGCTGTTTTTTTCCCTCTGAACACAGGTTATCCATCAAAACACAATACATCTGCAATATGCATAATGGCTTGTGTTGGGTAGGAAGATGGGAACATGAAACAACTGCATGGCAACAGTATCCTGGCCACATTCTGAAGATGATGTAGCTGCCAGAGGAGAAATCCAGGCCAAAACACAAGAACCGTGGCTGAAAATCTATAACCGAATAGTGATACAAATAAAAAAGTCTATAAATTGAGATATGTTTCGGTATGCTGGCGATTGTGTTAAAAGGCAATCTCCTCATTGAGCAGATTCTCAGCTGGTGGTAATAGCCATTATGATAATGCTGCAGTCTGATAACAAACAGCAGATGAAACAAGATAAGGCAGTGCTACAGTAGAACTGCATCACCTCACGCTCTTGTGATGTGCGTTCACACATAGATTAGAGCCTGTGCCTGTCAAACCTCGAGTTTTCACAGCTTTTGTGAATGATGCAGCCTGATGGGACCAAATCCCCAAAATCATTGAAATTCAGCTCCTTTCCGATTGCGAACCTGCCACATCCCTCTCTGCCTCCCTATCCATTCTCTTCTATTCGCTTTTTTAAGCAGTCAGTGAGGGCCTGCTTTCAGCCGCGGTGGCATAGATAGACAGACCGGGCGTGCGTTTGTCCTCATTGTGGAGGGATGCGAGAATCGGACGCCATAAGCGCAGCGGCTCGTTTCTGTCACACAAAATGAGGGACTATTGAAATGGGCTGTACATGGCGGGAAAGCCAGCGAGGGGCTGCTGTGAGAGGCGACCAAGTGGCATATCAGACAGCACACACTCACTCCAGCCTCCCACAAATGTATTCAGAAGGTCACAGAGTCGCTTCACTGCAGCAGACTCTCCCATTAAAATTTAATCATAACAGCTTTATGTAAAAAATATGAGACCAGGCCTATGCCTTCCTTTCTTGCTACCCCGTTTCTAAGGGTTACGTGAATGAAAATGATGTTTACTTGTTTGAAGCGACGTTTTCTGTCGTTTCGGAAAACTTGGCATCGTATCTCCAACGATCATCTGGGTGGCTGCTGATGGCTAAATTTGCGCCTCGTGAAAGACGAGAGGAAGATATCACTGATTGTATCAGTCAGACTAATCAAATTATTAGCCTCGGATGGAGTGCTGGTCAGAGGAACAATGCTAGCATAATTCAGGAAGCTTGAGAGTGATTATCCTGTGGCTAATTTCTTGAGATAAGCTCCTTCCTAATAGAACTATTGATAAAGAACTCCAAGGAGCTCAGTTTGAGCTAGACTGCTTTTGGGATTACGGTCGTCCTATATTCTCTCCACATTTTCTCTCTTCTTTTGTTTCAATTAAACCCAAAACAAAGAGCCCTGTGTTTAAAAGAGGAAGAGCGGTTGGAGTAATTACCAGCTTTGCCTGCTGGTAGCGGTGAATTTAAAGTGAATTTCAAGAGCATTAATGAGGAATGAAAAACATTTTATGGAATTATTATTAACCGTTGCCGGAAAGCTGAGGGAAGAATTGACATGGGACTGGGCCCAATTAGATTTCACGCCATGACAAGGAACCTGACAGCAGCTGTAGCTTTGCAAATTTATCCAGACCATGGGCTGAAATAACCTATAATGCTTCAGTTGGCTGATGGGTGGGCACATGCTTCATGCCGCTTACAAGGAATGGATGTGTTTTATTGTCAAGAGTAAGAGACAGAAATGCAGTGCATCTGTTTCATTTCCAGCCCTTGAAGGATGCTTATTTAAACTGCAAGCATCACATATTGCTCCATCGGCAGTTAGTCAGAAGACCAATATTCGGGTGACGGGTCGTAACTAATTTCAATCTCAACCATGCTTGGAGTTGAAACATTCATGTCGTTTACTCAATTTATGATAGCATGAAACTTCCAGGCCACCAGTTGGCACAAAGAAGGTTGCTCCCGGTCTTTTTTTTTAATGCCGGTTTTCATTTTCTCTTCGGATTTAAATGCTTTTAGAGTACAAGAGTGCCAAGCTGTGAGGGGAAATCATGGGGAATATGTATTCAGATTTTAAAAAAAGACACGCTATAGTCTTGTATCAGCATGCTACTCTCAATTCCATATAGTGTCCATATATTACTCCTCTTCATGCAAAAGCCTCACTTTGACAGTTTAGTCATGGCTTTTGTTTGAATGGTATAAATTTCAGCACAGTGCTTGACATTTTCGCTTCGATAAGTCTGGAGTTCCCTATGTTTCGACATCAAGGTTCATGTTAGTTTTTCCTTTAGTGGAATGTAGCTTTCCAAACCTTGGGCTTTGATCTAAATCTTACTGTCATTAAAAAACAAGATCAAAAGAGAGGAGTCAAATGGAAGCAAACAGTTGGAAGACATGTCTCTGCTCTGAATGCTGCATCCATAGGCTTAAAACCCAAGCTGATTTGGTATACAAAGTTGTTTGTGTGGGGTAGGAAGAAGACAAATGTATGGGGCAAGCAGGGCTGATTATTGATTTGGCTCAGGTCCTCACTGATTAACTGCTGTTGTAAATACCGATTAAGACACCTGCTTATGTTGTGATGAATGGTAGCAACTTGATTTGCCACCCACAACTTGGGCGGCCTTTACACTATTTTCAATGACCTAGCATTCAGATATTTTTGTAAACAGACAATTTAATTTTTACTCCGCTTTGCTAATCGGTTGTACCAACATATATTTCAAAGCAAATAAAAATAAAGAGTAAAAACACCGGTCGATTCTACTCTGCAAACAAGCTGTCACAACTGTATCCATAAAACATTTCTTTACATAAAAGTTTTAAATGATCAGGGTATAAATGAATTGTACAGCGAATAGTTCACCCATGCCATTTCACGACCAGACTGCATGAGAGCAGACAGCCAATTAACAGCAATTTAGCAGATAACTATTTATGTATTGGGAATATTTATATAGCTGTTAACCACTGATTTGCTTCATACTGTGAAATGTGTGCAGTGTGATCAGGGATGCCAGAGAGGGAGAAAAAGAGAGAGTGACAGGCAGAAGGAACGGGATGATGAAGAAATAGATTGGAAGAAGGAACAAAATGAACTCCCTCAGGCCAGTATAGCCAATTAGTTGCTGCACTCTACATTTACTTTCAACTCACAGTAGCTTTCTATTAGACTTCCTATTATAAAACATTATGCTTAGTGGTATCATTTGCCGGCACAAATGAATCATTACTTAATCCTTCTCTGAAAGAATGTAATAAAAATCTAAGTAAAATGAAACATTTTCTAATTGTGATTGCAAATAGTTTTTACTTGTGGTTAACATCAGACTATCCTCAAAACGATGCTCATTTTCAATATTTCTCTCAAATTTTTTTCTTCCTTTGTGAGATATTTTAAATATTAGAAACATGATTACATTTTGTGTTATGATTTATGAATCATGAATTTTAATTGAACTGGAATTAAAGTTTCTAAAGCCTAGAAAAATGTTCAGTGCACTAAGACAGAGTAACATTATTTAATCTGTTTTCACTCACTATGGTACAATAAATAACACTTTTTATTCTAAAAAAGTACACAATGATGAATCACCCCACCATTAACAAATTATTCTTTTTTTGATATAATATTGTTAATAAAAAGCACAAAAGCCCTGCTGTTTACTATAAATGGTTTTTCTCCCCCAAAGTATAACTCTCTGGAGATCAAAACGAGTTATTAATTACTATGTAAAACATGTTGTTTCATGACTGTTTTTTCTAAACTAGAAGTTAAATCCCTGACTGAAACACTCATTTGCCACAACAGGAGTGTGTTTAATGTGCATAGAGAGAGCACAGTTCCAACTGGAATACACAGTAAACCCAGTGCAATTTAAATGCATAAGCACAAATGTAGGAAGAAGAAACATTATATTCTCTAGTTAAACACTGTTGTGTTTTGAAAGTATTGTTTTATTATGGCCAAAAGTACAATTTAATATATCTTTTGTCAATTGAATCCCTTATTTGAGCCTATAAAACCCAAATAAACAGGAATGTGCAAGTGGGTCACTCCCAAGCTTTGCTTATTTGTCTTGTTTGGTCAAGCCGAGGCTCACTGGCAAGGTCAGGAGTACGATGGTGAACAGGGAGAGAAAATAAGGAGACTGCGTAGATGGTCCGACGTGATATTTTTTCTCAAGGTTATAGCCAGGATGAAACAGAGGGGATGGAGTGGGAGAGAGAGCAGGAAGATGGACCTTTGGGTTGAATTACATTTGTACATGAGTGGGAGAGACAGAATATCATCCAGTGAGCACTCAAACACATGAGCGGCGTAACATGAAAATATAAAATCAATTCAACTGATAGCCATCCTCTGTGGTTTCAGATGACGATGAATCTCGATACCGCCGTGACGGGCGTGTTTGGTTTCGTCAGTGTAATTTGCCTCGAAACAAAACATCTGTGAAAAACAATTGTTTTTTTGTTGACAAAGGTAAATCCTCATATTTGTTAAGAGCTTCAACCTTAAACATTCATTTCTCCGTGAGGGTCTCTAGCTTAAACAGATAAATAGCTCGGTTTTCCAACGTTGGAGGCAGAATTGATTTTGCCCTCTAGCTTGACAGATAGCCCTGAAAGTAACAAATAGCGAAGAAGAGGACAAATCTTTGAAGCGCAACACTTATTAACGTCATGAGTGTTGGGGAAGGTGCAGTAATCTAAAAGAGATCTAGTCCTCCATTAGGAGAGGAAGGAGGCATCAGCCGGCAGACACCTTGTGAAAAAGAAGCCTTGCTAATTCCTCCCACCTGCTGACAACAGATAATTGAAAAGCGAGTCGGCAGACCCTTTGAGTATGAACCGGATATGGACTTGTCAGTTAACTTGCTCATATTTCATTGCCTGATTGAACTCGACTGATCAACAGTCTTCTGAATTTCTCCTCTGTGAACCCATGCCATGTTGAGTTTGAGTTACAGTGGATGTTGCAATATGGCAAAATAGGGCATTACATTTGAGGGTCCTGCTCTCAGAGGAGCACTATGTTAAAATAAACGTGTGGTTGACACTTTATTTCTTCCCTTCGAGCTAGCGGGCAGGGTTGAATGGGTATGACCTTCCCGTGTTACTGAGGGAAAAGAACAGAGGAGAAAATGTAATTTCCACCGCAAAGATCTTGGGAGAGCAACTCGCTTTAGACGGCACGCAGCCTGTCGTGTGACTGAAAGTTGGGTAGTAATTATTAAACAAAGAGAATGCTTAGTGCCGTTCTAAAACGGGAATGTTGATGCATACTCAACACATCACGCTTTTAATGTAAACAACTGCACATTTAGCTTGCTTTTTGAGGGAAGGGTAAATTTATGACAATAGAGATGGCCTTTTAATAGCGATGTGCTTGCTTGTTACAGAACTGGCTCAAATTTAAGAATCTAATACAAGTGCGCTGCTCCCTCTTCCCATATGCAGAGCGGCTCTCATTGACTACTGTATATTTCTTCAAATCAATCAGGCTAAAGGAGCACATTTCTGTCAGAATATATTGCATGCCAGGAACGGCTGGTTACACTAAAGTGCCCTGAGGTAGATATGCCTTTAAAGACACAATTCTCTGCATGGAAGTTAATGCGGGGGTGTTGACTAATAAGATGAGCTATTGATCATGCGAGTGAGTTCACTATATTGAGAATTACTCCGTCAATGCAATATTCTGGCAACGCAACAGAGAGAAGCAGTTTTTTCCTTCTTCATACATTATTTATAGTCGCCTGACAGACTTAGATTTGTATGTTTACAGAATGGGGGCTTCCTGAGCGATGATTTAATCTTTTAATTGGATAATAAATCCAACACTTTGTGTAGTGGCTTTTCAATTGCCATCAGTTGACCACCGAGGCCAAAATAGTTTTAAACCATTTGCATACCTTAACATTTGGGCTAAAACAAAGGTTACAGTGATTAGGAACAAAGATGGAAGTGTGTGTGTATATGCAATCCATCATTTAGATCTGGAAGAAGAAAAAAAAAATCAGCCAAAGCATTTGTGCTAAATGATAATTAGGTTTTTTGGCTTTTCTTTTTTATTTAAACTATCATAATTTTCACTTTGCCCATTGGCAAGCATTTGCAAGTTGCAGGCCAAGAAATAACAGCATAAATGTTTATAGTTCGCTTTTTATCAGTGGTAAAACGGGTACATATTTCTGCCCATGAGCTGAGCTATTTTCTTCCTGTGGGAGTACTATGCGACACCACAACAGTGAAAAAAATACGATTTTTTGATATTGGAAGCAACAGCCATGTTTAATTAGGGAAACTGTGATCACACCATGCAGACCTACTGTAATTTTAAAGTGATTTCCATCTGCTTTTGTTTGCTTGTTTAAAACCACCAAGCAAAATTGTCAATAATTTTAATGAGCCAACACCTTTGACCTGTTCTCTCCTCAGACAAATTCTCCCAATTATAGTTAAAGGTCAAAGTTGGTTGTTTGGCAGATATTTGGGAAACATGCATATTGAACAGAAATTTGCATCGCAGGGGATGTCACACATAATAACAGTTTAAACAACCCTGCTATGCCTCTGGAGGCTTGATGCCTGCCCAGCCGGGGAAGATTGTGATAGATTCAGCGTGATTAAAACATCCCATTCTTGGCAGCTCTGTTTACGTCATGACCTTCACCCTCACACCTCCTCATGCCACACGAGTCGTTTAATCGATGTAGTAATTCTCTCACAGTACCCTGATCGCTTTGCTCCCCGACTGTATGCAGATCACACTCGATAGATAAATGAGGGATAAGCACCCTTGACAATAACGGCCCGTTTGATCTAGCTGAGGCGCACTAATATGAAATTGTTATCGCTGAAACTACTCACCTTATTTCACGCCGGAACTCAAAAGAATATTTTCCTTTGTTACACATTTCTGACACATCTGAAGACACTCAGAAATGGAATCGGCAAATCTATGCATTAAACAGATGGCTGAATGTAGGCTTTTTTTTCACCTCTTTGCAGTTTCATTTTATCAAAATAGTCTGGGCCATGGATCGCGGAACTGACCAAAAGACAGTGGCGGCTCGTCGGGGGAGGAACAGAGCTCTTGTGCCTCCATTGGTAAAAAAAAATCAGCCAATCAGCATCGAGTGTTCACTTTCAGCGCTGAGGGGTGGTGAGAAAAGAAACCTTGTAAGGGAGGCTAGCCTCCCTTCTGATATCAACCAATCATCACAGAGACGTAAATTACGTGATATTAGTTTGAACGTCTGCCGCTGCGCTGATAATGTACCAAGTACTTATGATGAGTAGCGATATTGAATATTTGATCGCCAACATATTTACCAAGCTGTCATTCAAACAGTATATATACAAATTTAGGGGTGGCGATTAGTGCTAGAGGAGTGTGGTTTGCAGAACTTGGCCCACTGGATGAGAATTGACTTTATAATGTTATAATTATAATAAATGATCATTTATGCAATGACTCTGGATCATTTATTTTTAGAATCATGGGCGTCGCTAGGCCATTTTTAGGGGGGTTATAGCAAGGTGTGTTTATTGATGGATTGTTATAATAACTGCATCTGTGCAGTTCTACAGTATAGATATCATGGGGGAGCAATCAGTTCCCCATCTACTAAAGTTTTCACTGTGTTAACCCCTCATCACACCAGGGGCGGTTCTAGGGGGGACCAGGGGGGGGGAATTTGGAATCATATCACAGGTGATATCAGGGTGATATGATTCCCCCTAAATTTGGAATCATATCACACCAAACAATTTTGGGTGAAATGTGCAGTTTGTCCTGTAAACTATATATATATATATATAGAAAGAAAAACATCACCAGCTGCTAAATTCAAATCTGCATTCGCTAGCTGGCACAGAGCCAGAGGCTACGTTCACAGTCAGTTTTTGGGATTGACAGCGCATTTTCTTTACAGGTTTAAGTCTCGAAATGTCCTGTTCACACAGCAGCTTACAGTTGTGTTTAGAATACAGTCTGTATGAACCATAGACTGTGGTATGAATGTGCAACGGGAGTCAAGCAAGCTATTCAAGCTATTCCTTACCAGTAACCATAGCGATAGTGACCAAAGTAAAATCAAAGATGGCGACGTGCATACAACTGAAAGTCTTATCACTTTCTGACACGAGTCCAATCGAGCCGCGAGTTCTTTCATCAAATCTTCATTAACCTACAGCAGCTTTTAAATTTGGGTGGAGAGCGGAGCATTTCAATTGCAACTCCGGTGGAAAACTGACGGGCTCTAACTTTCAGATGACACAGCTCATTTCTCCGTCACTGTAATGCCGAGTTCACACTGCACGATTTTCAAAGTCGTCGGGTAAACGTGGTTTTCACACTGCACTTTCACAGGTAGCAGTCAGTCGCTACTGTGTTCACACTGCACGATGGATCGGCGACAGGAGGTTACACACTGCATGACTTTACAATAGGAAGAATCGCCGACAACTCTGTCTGGTCCACAAACTACGTTTCACAAATCCCATATTAAAGCAGGTATGATTTTTTATTTTCTTCCTTATCACTCTGTATTTAAAGGATTTCACTGTCCACTCTGTTCAAATGTGGATGAATGGCCACATGGAGATGTCAGATGGAGTTGAGTTTTTCCGCCTCTGCTAATTAGTAACCTGCAATGTTTTTATTAAATTCACATTACATACAAAGTCAGTCTTATTAAAAATATTTTATGGTATGACACCCATATCTGGTACTTAAGTAAAAAGACGT
>NW_015664681.1:407275-433934 GCF_001515625.1 Sinocyclocheilus rhinocerous
TTTTTGCTAAGAAGGAACCGAAATGAAAACATTTCGCTTTTAATCTCTGTATTTAACAGACTGGGAAACCTTCCCAGGGCAGTACCTTGCCTCACCGACTAACATTAGGGCGCCCACTACGGAGACGGCACCAGAGGTGAGGGGGCACAGTGACCGAGGTAGCCGGGCCGGGCCCCCTCAGGCCCCCCGTGGCGCCGACGCTGCGTACTTTTATGCAAAGTTAATAGATTACACTATTAGGCTACTTTGCCCATCGCCCATTATAGATCAACTAACATAATCTATAAAGGTGCAAAATGCATTTACTTACACATATGTGAGAATCGAGATATTTCATGATATATTTTGGAAATATTTCGAAAAAAAAAGTTGTATTAATTTTTTAAAATTTTTATTCGAAATATTCCCAAAATAACAATAGTGTCTAATAAACAACAGACACCATTACAAAATTTGTAATAGTTTTACTGGTTATAATGGGACTTTTATTGGTTTTACTGGAAACTGTAATGGACCCTGTTGGTCTCTGCCTTCTATTGGTGGCTTGTTAAAACCAAAAAATCCTAATGGAATATGTCCCAAAACACACTACAGAAAACCATTTTTTAATGGTTTTAATGGTTAAAAGTTGATGGTTTGTAATGTTATTTGTTGTGGAAACCATTAAAATTGTCTGTGATGATTTTATTGTTTGTTTTTTTTCCCAGTAGGGACATAAGCCTATATCAGTTATACAGTGGTATTGTGGCTGCTGTGTGTGACATGAGACTTGTATTTGGCTTATTCAGTACTCAAATGTTATACCTATGTATGCAATACAGTGGAATACTGCAATAAGGTTAGTATACCACCTTACCCTATTAGTCAAACATTTATATTGTATTTATATAGGCTATGTATTTATTGTTATTATTATTATACCCTCACTGGGGGCTTAGCCCCCCTAAACTGAAAATCCTAGAATCGCCCCTGTTTAGAATAGAGATCATGGTTCTCCCATGATTTTGAAAACAAAACATTAGACAACCAAATAAGATAATATTATTATGTAGGCTAATTTACTTGAGGTTCTGACAAGATGTTTTATTTAATGCTACAAATAAGATCGTTTCTGAATCGAGATCACAGTCTTTTAATGATTGACCATGCATTAATATGAGCCTATAGCCTATGTATGTTTGTATGTCTTATTTGCACCAGACCTCAAAAGTCCCCCAGTTTTTTTTTTTAGTTAGTGCAAGTCATTGTAAGGTCATGTTCCTGATTTATATGTCCCTTGCTCTCAGTTTTTGCAATAGTATACTGTATATACCATCTATTATTTATGTAGTTTAAAGAAAAACATATTTTGTTTTGGCATGCTTAAATCATTACTGATTTGGTTCAAGCCATTATTGAAAATACATGTTTTTGTTATAAGTTAAACATCCAAGATATGTTTTTATATTTCAAAAAGATCATGCAGAGGCTATACTTGTATATCTCCCCTATAGGACTGACTTATAACTTGGCTGTACTTCTTCATGGCCAGTTTTGTTTATGGTTGTTTTCTTTTTCTCATACAGTCTTTTACTTTTTAATGTCTCTGTTATATCATTAATCAAAGCTCTGAGTTGCCTTTACGCAGCATGTTCCAGTGCAGTAGTCAGTTACATTTTTCAAGCGTCAGCATTTTCTCCAAAACCATCTCTTGCTATTTTAAAGGGGTCATATGATGCGATTTCAAGTTTTCCTTTCTCTTTGGAGTGTTACAAGCTGATTGTGCATAGATAAGATCCCTGAAGTTGCAAAGACCAAAGTCTCAAAACCAAAGAGATATTCTTTATCAAAGTTAAGACTCTGCCACGCCCCCCTAAAACGGCTCATTCTAACACGCCCCCACATATCTACATCACCATGTGGAAATATTTGCATAATGCGCCCAAATGATCACGCAAAGAAAGAAGGCGTGGTTTCAGGAACAGCAGTAGTGTTGATGCAGCATGTCAGGGAGACGCTGTGTGTTTCAGTGCGAAAGCAAAAGCACTTTATTTGGATCACTTACAACAGAACAGCAATGCATTTTATGGACGACCGTTTCGTGAACCTAGGAGAAGAGGTCATTCTGCCTTTGCTATGACAATCTGGCGCTTCTGAATCAGCTACTGTTTTGTTATTAGTTTAAGTATTTGCTATTGACTGTTCAAATGCGGAGTTTTGCGCATAGTGTGTGTGTGTGCGTGCGTGCGTGCGTGTGTGTGAGCGAGAGAGAGAGAGACAGGGTCACATCACAGTGGAGTCAGCTGTCTTAACCGTGGCTTGTGTACTGCAAACACATACCAGCTTCATCACTGTGTCTGTCACGCGACTCTGTTCCCCTTTCGGGCTCTGTCTTTACATTTATTTTGAAAGATGAAGCTCGCGATTATGGTAAGGGGCGTTACATTTCCGACGAGTGCTTGCGGTGTTCAGCCAATCACAATGCACTGGGTCAGCTGGCCAATCAGAGCAGACTGCGCTTGTCGGAAGGAGGGACTTTGTAGAAAACGAAGCGTTTGAGAGAGGCGGGGCATAGAGGACCTACAATAATGTACAGTATTTGAAAAATAATGTGTTTTTTGAACATTAAAGCATGTCAACATATTCTGTTACACCAAATACACAAAATAATGATCTTTAAAAAAGCATCATATGACCCCTTTAACAACAGGAGCAATATGATTGTCTCTCAGATCTTTTGCTGAGTCTTTCTCTATTCTTTTTCTCAGCAGGTTACCATCAAAATGGTGGCCAGAGAGGCAAGTGGGCACAGCTACCTGGTGGCGTGCTGGCAGCCCATTCTCATCCTGATGCTGGGTACTGTGCTGTCCGGGTCTGCCACTGGCTGCCCCTCTCGATGCGAGTGCAGTGCCCAAGAGCGCTCAGTCGTGTGCCATCGGCGGAAGCTGATCGCCCTTCCCGAGGGAATTCCCACTGACACGCGGCTGTTAGATCTCAGCAAGAACCGTTTGAAAGCCATCAACCCGGAGGAATTCCTCAACTATCAACACCTGGAGGAGCTACAGCTCAACGAGAACATCATTTCCGTCATTGAACCAGGGGCCTTCAACAACCTCCTTGGCTTGCGAATACTGGGGCTACGCAACAACAAGCTGAAGTTGATTCAGCTGGGTGTTTTCACTGGCCTCAGTAACCTCACTCGATTAGATATGAGTGAGAATAAAATTGTCATTTTGTTGGACTTCATGTTTCAAGATCTCTACAACCTGAAAGAACTGGAGGTGGGGGACAACGACCTGGTGTTCATCTCTCACAGAGCTTTTTATGGCCTCAGCAGCCTAGAGCAGCTCACTATGGAAAGATGCAACCTGACCTCTGTGCCAACAGAGGCCTTCAACCATCTTCACAACCTGCTGACCCTCAGGCTGCGGCATCTCAACATCAAGATCATTCGAGACTTTTCCTTCAGGAGGCTCTATCGACTCAAAGTCTTAGAGATAGCAAACTGGCCTCTTTTAGAAACCTTGACCACAAAGTCTCTCCATGGACTTAACATCACAACCTTGAGCATCACAAACTGCAATCTCACTGCCGTCCCTTACGAGGCCATTCAGCACCTGGTGTACCTTCGCTTTTTCAACCTGTCCTTCAATCCGATCAAGGTTGTGGAGGGCAACAAAATGCACAATTTGCTGAGGCTCCAGGCATTTCACTTGGCTGGGGGCCGGCTAGTCAGCATTGAGCCTTATTCCTTCAGAGGACTCAACTACCTTCGGGTTCTCAATGTATCCAGCAATAGTCTAAGCACTTTAGAGGAGTCTGCCTTCCACTCGGTCGGCAACCTGGAGACACTGGCTCTTCACGACAACCCCTTGGCATGCGACTGTCGTCTCCTCTGGGTCTTTCGCCGTCGATGGCGACTTAACTTCAACCGCCAGCAGCCATCTTGTGAATCACCAGAGTTTTTGCAGGGTAAAGAATTCAAAGACTTCCCGGATGTTCTCCCACCAAATTATTTCACCTGTCAGAAATCCAAGATCCGGGATCACAAAGCCATTCATAGATTTGTGGATGAGGGGACCACTGTCCAATTCCCTTGCCAAGCAGATGGAGACCCCGCTCCCATGATTATGTGGCAGTCTCCAAAAAAGCAATTCATCACTACTAAAAGCATTGGCCGGCTGTCGGTGTCTCCGGACGGCACCCTCGAGGTTAGATACGCCCAAATACAAGACAATGGCACATACACCTGCATTGCCGTCAATGCAGGAGGAAACGACACCCGTTTGGCTCACCTACACGTTCATAGCTACTCTCCCAATTGGCCCCATCAGCCCAATAAGACCTTTGCCTTCATCTCGAACCAGCCCAATGATAACGGTGCCAATGGAACTGGTGCGACGGATCCCTTTCCCTTTGATATGAAGACTCTCATTATCGCTACCACCATGGGGTTTATCTCTTTCCTGGGAGTGGTGCTGTTCTGTCTGGTGCTCTTGTTCCTCTGGAGCCGAGGGAAAGGCAATGCCAAGCCAAACATCGAGATTGAGTATGTGCCACGGAAAGTAGATGGAGAAAGCAGCCTGACTGAGGGATCTCACAAGATCAGTATGAAGATGATTTAAAAGACTAATCGCCATTGTGTGTGCATTACGTGAATAGGTGTTCTTGACAACAGACTTACCTTGAGGGAGGAATAAGGGAGTAATCTTTGCACCCCTTGCGGAATTGTGAAAAGAACAATGTTCCTGAAAAAAGCCTTTTACATTTTTTTTACAGACTGTACAGATCAATCACACAGGGATTGTGTCCTCAAAGGGGAAGTAGACAGGCCATTTGAGGCTTTCAGTAATCTGTGTACTTGTTCGGGTAAGTGTTGAAAAACATAGTCCTTTTGAAATTTGTGCGAAAGCCAGAATCAGGAGGACCGGTATAAATTCATACCTGTCCTCTTTGTCTTCTTTTCTGTACATAACTATTTCGATGTACATTTGGCAATACAGTGGTTGAATGCAGCCAATCAGAGGTTATGGGTTGTTGAGCCTACTGGAGTGCATGTGCTATATCTAGATACATGCAAAGTGTATAGGTCTAATTAAATCACTGTAAATGTCCATTACCAACTCTTTATAAGAGATCAATTTGTTTCAAATGATTTATTGATTAGGCTTGACAATCATTAATATCTCAAAGGTCAAGTATTAATCATTAAATATGGTTTGATGGTGCGATTTCAATTTTGACACCTTACATAGTGTCATAAAGCCAGATGTAGCTTTGAATTTAAAGCCATTTGCTTTGACTGAACATGTGACAAAACTATTGGACCTGTGGTTGTACTCACACTAAATTACTATTCCATCTGACAGATCTCTGTTTTTATTCACCTACTGAACCTAGGTCACCTACTATTATTTGATTTAGTCATCAAAATGTCGTCAATTTGCCATGCTATGATGCATTTTCTACCACTCTCACGAGACAGGTGTTACTCGGTAGGTAAATGTGTTCTACAACCCTTACAGTGCTGATTTTGGGACAATGGATAGCTGTAAAACATATTAAAATGACAAGCTTTTATACTTCAATGTCTTTGCTCATTTATTTTGCTCTGCTCCGTGAATTAAACCTTGAGAGCTGGTGAGTTACACAGGAAGATAGAGACGCTGCACTAATGTACTGCTAAAACCTTCGCTCTCCCTCACACACCATATTACTATTCAACATTTTCTGAAAAACATATTTTCTCTGTAAATACTCATTTCAGTGTTAGTGGGTAGAACACATCATGACATTAGTGAGAATGGATTTGAAGTGTTAAATCAACCTAAGATTATAGGTTGTTGAGTCCATATATGCCTGACTCTTCCTCATTTAATTAACTCAAAATTCATTAGTTTTGACCATAAAGAAAAAGTAAGCAATGGGGAAAAATTATGAAAAGTCCTTATGTCACATTATTCTAACAGATTTAATCTCTACAATGTGGGGGTGATAAATAGTATCTTTAAGTAATATTATAGCTTAATAATAGTACAGTGATTTACAATCTACCATTGTGTTTGAAAGACGTATCTCAGTCTGCAGCCAAAATGCCCAAATGCTCTGAAAAAAAGGAGCCTTTCATTGTTATTTTTTGAGAATAGATACGCGTAAGTGCATGATCTACTCTACAACAATAGACTGTTGTGCATTTATTTGCTCTGTTCAATAGTTTTGAGCTCTATGCAACTCCCAATACTCTCTCTCTCTCTCTCTCTCTCTCTCTCTCTCACACACACACACACAGATTTGCATTCTAAAGTAATCCTTAACATGTTGTAACAAATCCACAAATATTCAGAGATCCTTTAGTTTTTGACTGCACTCGTTTAGACAAAGCTACCAGGGACAAAGCCACCGCACATATCAGGATAGGACCAATCTGACAACCCATCATCTCGCACAGGGGCATAATGGAAAACGTGTCAGCTGGAGTGTAAGCACAGAGACCTCATGTTTAATTGGGAAGTGATGGTTGTGTAAAATTGTCTTCCTGCCCTTTTTCTACTGAGATGACTCACAAACAGTTGGCCAACACTCACAGTGCTTTAATACTGAGCAAATACAACAGCAAGGGAGGGAGTGGTGAACATTAATGAGAGAGGAAGTGGAGCATCCAGATGCCAGAGAGAAGAAAGACAAAAATGAAAGAATAGAGATGATTAATATTTAGTGAGGTAAGACCATTAAGAACAAAGCCAATATCTGGCAATAGAGGCTGTGTTATTCGAAAATGATTTATTCAATTTAATACAAAGTTAGCTAAAATATTTAGCAACTATCTGCAACTACAATATGAATTTAAATGTAAAAGATGAGGAGGCTTATTTTCTCTTTGTTGGATTGCTTTAAAGGGGTCATATGATGCGATTTCAGTTTTTCCTTTCTCTTTGGAGTGTTACAAGCTCTTGGTACCGGCCGCGCCGTTCGCAAGCCCGTCCGCCTCCGCTCACTCAAGCCGGCCTCCGCTCACTTTGGCCGCCGGCCGTTCCTCACTCTAGGCCTCCGGCCTCCGCTCACTCTAGCCCGCCGTGTGTGACGCTGTGTTTCGTTTTGAAAGCGAAACTACTTTGTTTGGCCTTCCACAAGAGGACACGACTAGAAATCAGTGGTTAAATTGTATTATAATGTACAGTATGTGGAAAATAATGTGTTTTTTGAACCTTAAACCGCATAAACGCATTTCATTACACCAAATACACAAAATAATGTTCTTTTTAGCAACATCATATGACCCCTTTAAGTACTATTTTGTCTTTTTGCTATTCATATGTTCTGCCTCCTTGGCCTTGCGTTTGGAGGTTTTAGTACAATTTTTGAAAAAAAAAATGGTGTAAAATTAATTATGAAACAGTTTTCTCTTTTACATTTTTTTTTTACAAATAAATGGCAAGTAATGCACTAAATTAAACATACAATTTTTCAAGTAGAAAGACTGAAATAGTATTTTCCTGTAAAATGTACTCTAGTAATCTTTATTTTATTCATAGCTTCAATCATTTTTTACAGTGTACTGAATAAATAGTCTTAGACACCAACATATTTTAAAACAAATGTGCATGTCTGACTGTAATTCATCATAATGAAGCTTTCTGCCACTGTAATTTGTAGATTACTGTTACACAAAATGGTCATGCAGTTTGTTAATCCTACAGGCTATATGGATAAACTAACACTGATTAGCTGTGACGTCTTTGAGGTAAGTGTTTCTGTTATGCAGTGGAAGGGAACTTCCCAGTCTTTAATTATGTCAGATTATGCCACTTCATTCATATTGAGGAGTGTATTAAGCCTCTGACTTATAAAGAACTTGTTCATCTGTTGGCTCACAGTGAGAGGATGATGGCTACATGCAGTTTTTGATCAGTGAAAACGTATAATGTTCGAAGCATCATGACATGATTTGTTAAAAAGTGGGGAGTTAGTAACACACACACACACATATACATATATATATATATATATATATATGTAGATCTTTTATACTAGACTTGCTGTTATTTTCCTAATATATTTTTCCTCTAAAATATAATAGACATTTTCTGAGAAAATGCAGAATTTGTCTTTCTATTGTCTTTTCAACATCGCACCAGTGATCAGTTTTTGCACAAAAAGATACAGAACTATTGACTGTGAATAATGTGCAATGATATTTACTGTTAAGGCCCGCCATTAGTCAATTTTGTGTTCACCTTCAACCTCTTTTTCTGTAACAATTAATGGTGTTGCACAAAACATGTTTTAAAAGGGAAATGTCATGGGTTATTAATTTCTGTTTTTCAATGTGTGATTCAGTGTGATCTAGTACAAGAAACACAGAGTGATACTACCTACTGCCCAAGTACATAAATTCTGCAGTTCTGTGATGGGACTGAAATAATGTAGAGCTTAGGGGTAAGACAGTAACACTGCATTATTGTTTTAGAAAGCTACTACTTCCTCATATTTAAGAATTGGCCATTGAAGAAAAAAGTATGATATTCAATACTTTGGGCCTGAGGTGGGAATATTTAATTTCTTATAAGATTAAAAGTAACCTTCTCAAATTAAATTATAGCATTCTTCTTTAATAGTTTTTACACACACATATCAAGTTGAATCTTTCTTACTGTATATGGTATATGAATGGATGAATTAATGTTGCTGCATTTGACATTGAAAGCATAGGTCTTAATTTAGTTATATTTTTAGGATGGAAAACGTCTCAGGTTACTTATGTAACCATGGTTCCCTGAGTAGGGAACGAGACACTGCGTCCTCTAGGGGTCGCTATGGGGAACGCCTCGTCGTGACCCGTGTCTGAAGCATACATTCAAAAAACACCAACAACATGTTAGCCGGCGACAGCCTTGCAAAACGCCACTTATACCTCCCGCTCGACGTCTCAGCAAGAGGGGATATCCTGGTCCACAGGAAGCTCCTCGGGGCGAACCTGGATATGGCCTGGATATGGCCAGGAGAATTGCAGTGCTGTGCCGGGGGCCTGATGACCAAGAAGGCTCCCGCAGAAGCCTGTGATCTGGCCGCATGATCCAGGAAGCATGAAGCCAGATAAAGGGCGATCATACAGACTGGATACAGCCTCGACAAGTGAGCGCCAGGTTCACCCACAGATGTCTCTCCATTACCACTATGGCCGCCATAGACCTGCCCATAGCAGAAGCGGCCTGCTTAGGAGCACGGAGAGCGAGATCTGTGGTGCAGCACAACTCAGCTACCTCATCGGAAGAAAGGCCCTCGCCTTTATCCAGGTCTTTCAGCAGGTCAGCCTGGTATGCCTGGAGCACCGCCATCGTGTGCAGCGAAGCGACAGCCTGACCTGCTGCTGCGTATGCCCGGCCATTTAAGTGAGATGTATCCTGAAGGGGCTTAGATGGCAAGGAGGGAGTCTTAAGAGAGGATGTCTCACCCATAGAAAGATAGCTAGCCAGCATCTCTTCTACTGGGGGCATCTTCTCATAGCCGCTTTCGCACATCCCCTCAATGTTGGCATAACTCGTATGCTGGAACCGATAGATGCGTGAGGAAAACGGCCTCTTCCATTCCTTCTCGATCTCAGTATGGAGATCAGGAAGAAAAGGAAGGCTCACCTGAGCTGGAGGGCTAGGGTCAGACAGATAAATCAGACGATGTTAGGGAAATCACATCATCCTCCAGCGGCTCACCCTCGTCCACGGCCGACGAGCGCGAAAGGGAAAGCCCCTCCTTAAACTTATCAGCCAGATCCGCCTGCGATCCCCACAACCTCATTCTCCTCCGTGCCTCAGCAGCGGCGGGTCCTGAACCACGGGGAGCAGACGGGTGCCCCTCTTTCCTCGAAAAGAGAGACAAATGAGAGCGGAGCTTTTTCATTGAAAAACGCTCGCAGTTAACGCAGATTGCCCCCTCGAGGACATCGCGTGCGCAAAGACCATGTGTTGTCATCAGGTGTGAAATAACGAAGACACGGATGCACACGTCTCCTAAACGTCTTGCTAGTGCTCGCCATAATAATGGAAGAAAGATCGCTCTTACCACCGGAATGCACTCTTCAAACAAAACAGTCAATGAAGACGAAGAAGAGGATGACGTGTTCTACCGGTGCCTATTTATACTATAGTCGCACCGGTAGTGACGTCATAGGCTGTCGCCGGCCAACATGTTGTTGGTGTTTTTTGAATGTATGCTTCAGACACGGGTCACGACGAGGCATTCCCCATAGCGACCCCTAGAGGACGCAGTTCGAAGTTCCCTTGAAAGGGAAATGCGGTTTTACAAATGCTAGAAACATGGCTTTCAAAGGAAAGTTGGCTATCAAATAGCACACCTAACTGATGACAAAGAATTGACAGAGCTGCCACCAAGTGTTAGACAGTGTTCTAGGTTATTTCATGCAGAGGTTTTTTGTCTGAAAATTAACATTTCAGAATTTAGCAGTAGGAAATTGCTAGTCGTCCCATTTTTTATATGAACTATGCATTCTGTTTTTTTTCAAATTGATATGTTTTGTCAGGCAGAGAAGAAATATAGGGCTGAATATTTCAGCATAACAGTGAAAGCTAACACCATGTTGCAACGGTCCTAGTACTGAGCCTTGTGGTATTCCATACTGCACTTGTGATCAATATGTTACCTCTTAATTGCAATTCCACTAATGCCAACATAATTTTCTAGTCTATTCAAAAGAATGTTGTGGTTAATAGTGTCACCGTGTGCCACTGATATATTCATATAGATTGTTTATGGCTTATAGATGATGACATAAAGGTCAAAAATAAGATAAACAGAAGATTGTTCAAATGAAGTTACAATGCAACCATTGCAAAGTTGTCTAAACCTAAACTTTAAAGATTACAAAAAAGCTCATTTTAAAATTAAATGTTTTTACATTTTAAAATATAAAAAACATTTCACTCACGAGTAGGCTTTCCTCTCTGTATCCTCATTCCAGCTATCAAAAATATGCATTTATCAAATATGGAGGTGTTGGTCAAGGTCATTTTGAATTAGGCATTGTTTTATTTTTCAGTCTGTTTAACTGTTGGCATGCAGTCACCGAGCAATCAGCACTAAAAGCATTGTAGGCTACAATTAAGTGTTTACTACATCTCAATAAATCATAATAAACTGTAGAAGGGATGCTGCATGAGGCACAGAATTATTATACTATTATAAAGACATAATATCAGATAAAGCTCAGCCAAAGCATATAGATTAAGGAATGACAGTGTGATTTTATGTTGCTATTCACTTCTTTGAGCAGCTAACAGAATAAATCAACCTTGGAAAAGTAGATGTATGGAGAGTGAATTATTCTGGCATTGTGGTCTTGCTCTTCATGCATAAAGCAGCAAGGAGAACGGCTCACTCACAGAATAGTTTTATTTGTAATGCAGCCGCTCTGCTGGGATCAAGTGGAGTAATTCTGTAATGTTCGCAAACAGCCAGGAGCTGACATCTCTTAAATAACATAAGGGCACAATGGTGTTACTTTTCTTGAGGCATTACCTCAAGTCACATAATGAAACTCTTTGGTGTCCTTTAGAGCCAAGCCCCCAGTGTAAACTCTCTATACAGCTGTTGTACTCAATAATGATGCGTGATCATTTCTTTTCAATTAGCTCCACCAATCAAACTTAGATTACTAATCAGTTTAGTGATTAGTAATCTAATTAGTGATCTAAGCTCTTAGATTACTAATCAGTTTAGCCATGGTGAAGCAGGAAGAGAGCCCTGCAGCAGAGGAGAGTAATTACAGGCAGATTGGCCACTGCTGAGAGCCAATGACACAAAGTGTCTGTGTGATGGAGGAGGATGGCACTCATCAGGGTCTCACAGGCTCACCACATGGGCTCACTATTCCTTGTACATTCTCTATACATAATACTTTACAGTCAGGAACACCTTAAGAGACAAAAGCTGTCAATGTAGCAATCCTCATTGTATTTATCCCATATAAATGTCACTCTGTTTTTTAAGAATATGGTAACACTTTATTTTTATAGTCAAATTACTAACTACATGTCAACTACCAGTCATTAGAGTAGTTAGTAGACTGTCTGTGTAATATTGTTAACACTTTATTTGACGGTCCCACAAAAGATATTCTACGGACTGTAAGTAACTTTGCAAGTACTTCAACTTATTCCACTATTCCTAACCTATTAGTCTACTATTACTTCAATAAATTAGTTAACATGTAGTTACTTATTAGTAAAATGTCTAAAGTAGACTATTAAAATGAAGTGCAACCAAGAAGATTTTTTGCCTTTTTGTAAATAAATACATAAATCTCAGTTTTACTCTCATACAAAGTTTCCCATATAATTTATTACGTTACAATCGAACCTCAATACTAAGCCACAGGTTATTTCAAATTGGACATTACGAAAATGCTTGAAGTGATCAATGAGTCAGCTGAGGATTCAATAAAGCCTCTGAATGATTCAGAGAGTCAGTGAGTCTGATTCAAACCGTTCATGTTAACTAATGCAATGTTAACGAATTGGACCTTACTGTAAGTGTTACCTAACCGTTTATGAATAATTCAAGTAGTTTGGCTTTGCTGTGATATATTACACACATTTTGCCATGTATTTAATATGTAGTTTAAATAAGTTTCATAAGTAAGAAATATTTAATTGTGGATATGCAAATTTTATAAAGTTGAGACCAAAGATGGCATATGGATGCTTACTTCCCATTGGAATTTGCACACTGACAGATGAGTTTGAGACTGTTTTGCTAATCTTTTTGACTGACTCATTAAACAAAATAGGTTCATAAGAGTCACTTGTTTGTGAATCGGCCATCACAGTTTGCACTGTATTCTCAGTTGTGTGCAAAAAGCACACTCTACAGATGTAATTAACTAACACCTCCTTGTGAGATTATATCTGTACACCTGTATAGGGATGCACACAATCTTTAGATTTTTAGATTAGCCTATTGTCGCAGTGTGAAGCCCTAATGTCACCTCGCTGGAACAGACTTTTTGCATCACAGAGCAGCTAATTCCACAGTAATGCACTGGGCATAATTTCCATCAAATGCACTTTCAGTGCACTTATATTCTTGAGTGCAGAGCAGTTTTCATCCCGATTGACCAGTGGAGACAGGTGGCACATTGGCTCTTATATTAGATTACAAGGTGAGATACTGCCAACCATCAACATGCTGAAGTGGCATTTAACCATCGCAGAGTACTAAGTGAGGAGGCGAAATATGAATTAATGGAACCGCTCCCATGTGGCTAACAGCAGTAAGTAATCAAGTAATTCATATGCTTTTCCTCTCTGATAGGTGCTGCCAGCTGTGTCTGTGCTGCATACGGAGATGACATTCCTCTGATGCCAGCTTGGGTATGATTAGGAGGACTACCATACCAAAATGCCAGCTGCTGTGACTTTCTACAAGAGCAATCACCAACACTATTGTTGGGACTGTCTGAATGTGCCAAAAAGCAATAGTCAGGGTGTCTGAGATTTATGACAGATGATAGTTTGAGCAGTGATGTGCAGAGAGTTGCAGGGGCTCAAATGTAAAAAAGACAAACCGCAGATCCAGATCACTCCACAAATGCAAATTCGTCTGTCCAGTCTGACTGTAAAGAGCAATGCTCGTCGTCTTTTTCTTTTAGCCATTTTATGTTTGTAAAAACAAAAATGAAAACAGACAGTAGCTTCTGTATACAGCTTTTAACCGATTTATGAATAAGACAGGGAATTTACCGTTTCACTTTACATTGTCTTATGACATTTGAGCTTGTTTGATTGGTGTATACATGACAAACTGGCATTGATTAATTATGTAATAATCCAAAAAAAATTTTCAAAAATCAAATTTGTGGATTTTTAATTAAATTGACCCTTCACAAAGACCTGCCCTCCTTAGTTGCTGTTTCTGTGTCTGACAGGCCATGCCGCTCTCACGCCACACATCATATTCTCACACAGTGAAAAATAAATCACGGAGCAAAGAGGAAACTGACAATGTGCCGACAGACAAGACAGAGCAGGTTGTTGTTGGTATAAAACAAAGACTCAGCTTTCAAATTTTGTCATTTTTAAGAAAGTAAAAAAAATTAAAAAATTTTGTGGCTCTTTAATGTGTCATGACAGATCGCTGTAGTGCCTCAGTTTAAGTGGCACTTGAACCAATCGTCTCTTCCTCTTTACTAGTTATAGCACAAAATAAACATGAATGAACATCAAAAGGTGTCTTGTTTCAACTACGGAAAGACGTCAATACACATCATTTTTCAAGTTCAAGCCCACCGACTTTAATCTACTCTCCTGTCTGACAAAATGTCAGATTTGACGTTATTGATGAAAAAAGATGTGATGAAAAATTGAAGGTATTGATGAAAAAGTTGTGATTGTTTGGTTTATTTTTTTCCTACTGTCGAGCCATAGGCAGCACGGAAAGAGCCATATATAGCTTGTGGGCCTAGGCTCCTGTTCGCTGTTGTAAATAGATGTGGTAACAATTATGAATATGGAACTACTGATGTATTGTATTTTGTTTTTATAGCAGAAAAGTATTGGACATAATGTTAGAAAGCAAGTTTGTGGTGTCAGATGCCTGTCTGTCAGTCAAGTTCGAAGTAAGACACACGCAACCTATAGCAATACATCTCAGACTGACAGATATATAAAAATAAAGGAGAATTTTCAAACATTTGACACATTGTTTTTGTAATTATAATTCAAATACATTTTGTTTTACTGATTATTATTCATGATAATTGAAAAAGGGCAGGGGCACATGAGTTTGAGTTTATCCATGTTATTTCGCAACACTGAAGTAAAGCTGGGCATACACTGTGCAAGTTTGGACATTCAGCAGGTTGTGAACCCTTGCACACATTACAAGATAATCATGTCAAAGTAACTGGTACATGGCAAGACTATATTGTATGGCAAGCCAGTGGACATTGGCATTTTCAATGTTGCTGCTATAGCTTCAGGAAAAACGAAAGAAAAAAAGATGGCTATGCAAATGATTTGATCCTTTTCTGTATAGCTGGTACACTTTTATTGAGTCTGTACACCGCACACTGAATATAAAAAAAAGCATTATTGCATTGTTTTTCATGATTCTTTGCCACTGTCAACAGGAATGGAAAGAAAAACCAAAAGGGAGAAAAGGCAACAAAGCACAAGAAGAATGCACTAAGCACACATTTGACATAACTGTTCATATTACACTGTGGATGAGGGGTAACTAATTCTGTTCCTATCCATTTACATAAAGTGTCTCTTTGAGGTGTAAATTTGATTAAAACATGTATTTCCATATTGGCTTGTTTGTCTTGCTGTGTGTTTACATACACTGTAGTAAACACACAGCAGGTATCCTTGTTATTATTAAAATATGCCTAGTGTTTGAGCATGTGTTGTGTATTGACTAACATGAGTATGTACATAAAATATAACTAATCACATTACAGAACTTTTTCATTTACTGTTACATTTATCAGTTAGAATTATAGTATTAGGTTATAATTAATCTATATTTAATTTAATAGCCTTTAAATTTAAAGGGTAATGACTGTTAATATGTCAAGATGTCTGAGGCAAAACAGATTATGAATAAATGAGCAAAAAGTGTTACATTTCTCCCTGCTCTCACCTACTCTAGTCTGGTTTGCTGTGAACACAAGACAAGCACAGAAAAAAAAAAACAGTAAAATGTCCCAGTTTATTTGATATATTTACAGATTAACTGTAATTGTATAATGCCAACAGCACTGTATTTGCACTTAGGTTTCTATAAGGAACTGTGGCACAAATTAATAATGTGGTTCTATTTTTGTACTATTTGCTGTCACTTTTAATGATTTGTTTTATAATGTTTATGTTCATGTAAAATTACGGGTCATTCCACGAAATCGGTGCCTTTTCCAAGTTTAATCCACATTTTTTAAATATCCGTAAAATGAAGACACCTTAAAATGACAAGAAATTGTATTTTGCCATCTCAGACTATGTAATTTATTATTTTATGACTATTTTTCTACCTCATGTTTTGGTATTTTTGTCAACCCTGTTAAGCATTACTACTATAGTTTAATTATAACTATGTGATAGGTTTCACATATATGAACGGCATTTTAGTCCCTCTTTTCACTGGGATTGTTTCAAATTTTGGATTTTGTTTTATATTTGTCATTCAGATGACCAAGAACATCCTAAATTTGTAGGATGACCACATGTCAATTAAGAAAACATATATATTTTTACAAGAGAAATATTTAAAAAGGGTTTTGTCCAAATAAGTTACTATGGAAAAACCTTGAAGGTTATATCAGAACAGACAAAACTCCCATTTTCAAAACTCCTCAGGACAGAGCAGAGTAACAGGGATGACAGGACACACATTCTTCAGCACACTGCACATATTTGTTTACATAATACTGTAAAGTTTTACTATTTTAAAATTGCATTATATTGTTTTGCACTTACTTGGCATAGTTGTATGACAATAGTAAACAGTTTAAGTCAGTTCATTGTTGATTTAGCACATTACATTTCTAAGAGATCTAATGTTTTAAGGGTATTTTAATGAGATAATGTGTCCATCTGTTAGTCTGTGTCCCCTCACAGAACTTCAAAATATACTGATCAGGTTCAATTATTAGGCAAGGAAGATGATCAGACCTTGGTCTTTCTATGATTATCTGAAACCAGACCAAGATCTTGATGCTGAATTTTGGCTTGATTTTCTTGAACATTGCAAGACTGGGGCGAGGGTCTGCAGTCACCTTGCTGCTCTTGTTTGTAATTGAATTTAAATGATAAAGGCATTAGCTCAATAATACAGCCAGAGTGACCTTTAAAACCTTTAAAATTTTACACAGACAGTCTTTAAAAACAGGGTGACACCTAATCTATGTCATCCCTGTTACCCAAATGTCAAAACTTGTTACCCTGAAAAATAACAGGGATGACAGTAACAGGTTTGACGATTTGAAACTAATTAGCTAATTATAGTCAAGTTCACAAAAGCATGTTGTACACTTTGAAAGGATGTTACTTGAAGTTATTGATAATATTAAAGGGGTGGTTCACTGGGTTTTTTCTAGGCTTGATTGTGTTTATGGGGTGCAGTCCAACATGTATTAACGCTTCGTTTTTTTAAAAACGCATTATTTTTCACATAATTTACCTTTATTTCACACCTCTCTGTCCCTTCTCTGAGAAACGGGCTAATCATTTCCTTCTTTTATGATATTAAAGCGTTAATACAGTACGGCAACTGCACACCATGCCATGTATAACGCTTCTCATAACTATGTGAAAATAAGTGTATAATTGTAACACATTGAACTTTCAGCTTCGTAACTTTGCAGATATTGTTTATGCTCAAACAGCAACATTAGACACTAACTAACATTAAAAAAGTGAAATTGCAATGAACCACCCCTTTAAATGTAATAAATAATTGTTTAAACTTAGATTTTAAAAATGGTAACAGTATTGACACTGCATGATGCATGTAGTCGAGCCTCATAAATCATCAAAAATAGAACATTATAGAAGTGAGAGAGAAACATGCTTGTGTTTTAAGTGTAGGAATCCTGGTTGAGAGATGATGTAACCTCCTAGAAGTGATGTCACTTGAATGAATGTTATTTTACAATGGTTTTTTGATGAGGGTAACAGGCTGACATGAAATTAGGGGACACCAATAAAATTATTTATATTTTATAGAAAAATGCATACTTATGCCAAAAACATTGCTTAACAATTAGACTATATTTAAAACAATATGCAAATGTGATTTTTATATCCCTTTGCCTTCATTTTGCTAATTAAAAGTCCTGCTGAAAAAGAAAAATCATAGTGTGGGACAGGCCAAAAACCTTACCCTTATCAGAATAAATCATTTAAAATACTATTTAATTAACTTTTTTGATGTAATATTGATGAAAGAATACAGTGTATTTTTATGTTTTTAAATTGCAAATTTGTTTGTTGTTATATTAAATCTATGTCTGATTAATTCTTAGGGACGCAAAAGGCACCAATTTCATGGAATGATCCTTATGCTTGATAACTGCCTCAACTGAGTTTTGTATGTTGAGTCCATGCATGCATGATTCATATTAAATTCATATTAATAGTTCACCAGCAATGGCAGCTGAGCACACCACAATAGTGGTTTAATTGTATTACTCCTGAACAAATGATATTGTGAAATGCGCAAGTTATGATTGGCTGTCTGGCGATACGTTTAGCTGATTTTCTCCATGCACCCAGTGCAACCAATTATGGTCTATTGTAACACTATTACACCAGCTGGGAGAAAATAGATTAAAAAGAAAAGAGTCAGAACCAAAGAATCTGTGATTTCACACGAATAACAACTATTTACACTATTGTCACAAATTCAGTATGATATGTTGTTGTTGCTGTTGCAGTTGATTGTGTTGTTGTAGATGCTAAATTGGTCTATTGAGTCAGCTGGAATTGTTGCAGTTCTGAAGATTTACTGCTGAAGCATTAAGATTTCTGCTGACAAAAATCAGGGAGCATTCCCTCAAAATGTTTGTGAAACTGCCATGGAATGACTGGTTCAAGGATTTAAAGCACAAATATGATCAATTTAATAGACGTTATTGAACAGCTGAAGCGAGTATATTCTCTTTATCTTATTTGGATATCCATATCCAGACACATTATTGCACCTTTAAAGCAACTGTTTATGGTATAGTTACATTTAATATTTTTATATTATGAGAATGTTGCCGTTGCTCTGAAGATTTATTAGAGATATTAAGATTTCTGCTAACAAAAAAACAAGGAACATATCCTAAAGACAACAATATCCTAAAGACTATATGGCATCTTTAAAGCAACTGTTTATGGTTACATTTTATATTTTTCTATAAAAGAAATAAGAACAGCACAAATGCATTGACAATCTGGTACTGAGAGCTGAGTGAAACACACATAGTCCACTGAGATTGTTCACCAGGACTGCATTGTATATCCAGTGCTATCTGGATTCCGATCATTTGTTGTGGACCCGATTTCATTTGTATAATAATGAAACTGTTTAACAGTCTATTGTATTTTAATGCAAATGGGCTGTAGAGGTGAGTGCGAGATGAGTAAACCCCTGCACACACACACACTCCCCTTAAAATGGACAATGTAAGAAAATTGAATACATTAACCTTTCCTGCCTTTGTTTTTATTCTGCCGCTTGAAACTTTAAAATAAAGCATTAGTGGTCAGCAATAGTAGCAGCTCTGGGACCGATGCAAACTGCCTGATTACCTGCCACCAATCAGCCTGTGAGCAAGAAAATATACTGGTACAAAGGGAATGCATTGGGAAAATGGGAGTTTTGTCAGCAATTTAAAATAACAGTTTTCTAATTTAATATATTTTAAAAATGTAATTTAGTCCTGTGATGACAAGACTGAAATTTTTGCATCATTACACCAGACTTCAGTGTCACATGATTCTAATATGTTGATTTGGTGCTCAATTACTATATTAATTTATTTGAAATAGTAAATCATTAATTTATTTGAAATAGAAATCTTTTGTAACATTATACATGGGTTTACTGTATCTTTAGATTAATTTATAAAAGTCTTCAACACTGATAATAATAGCAAATGTTTCATGAGCACTAAATCAGCATATTAGAATTATTTCTGAAGGATCATGTGACACTGAAGATTGGAGTAATGATGCTGAAAATTCAGCCATTACAGGAATAAATTACATTTTAAAATATATTCAAATAGAAAAGAGTTCTTTTGTTTAGTTGCAGTAATATTTCACAATATTACAATTTTTTTCTTGTGTTTTGCAGCCTTGGCAAGCATTAGAGACTATAGGGTAGCAAAGGGGCAGAAAATTCCAAAATTTTCTGAACGTTTCCGACAACCAAGTTTCCAATTCCAAGACTATAGATAAGCTATATGATATAAGATGTGGGTTACATTCCTAACTTAAAATGATATAGAGATACACAGCAATACATTTGTATTAATATTAGTTGAAATGCTAAAACTGATTATATGTCAAGACTATGATGGTAAAAGTTGCAGTCCTTCAGTCACTGTATTCGAAAGATCGCAACGATAGTGGAGGACTCTAAAGGTCCTTTCAGAACATGCCAAGAGTCGGGCCGGAGACATGGTTGCCGAGAGCAAATATTGATTTTCCTCTCTTCCCACTGTGGGTTGCTCCTGCAGTGACAAGTTCAGGCCTCACCCACGCTGTGTAAAAACCAGTGTGTGGGTTTTAAATGAATCAGCCTTGTCCCCTTCAAAAAATGTCCTCCCAGGCTTTCTTTTTCACGCACTCATAAGCAACTCTATCAACACATCCTTCAGGGATGTTCGTCTCCCCTAATTTAGATTTAAATTCAGCCTCCCTCGCTCCCCTTCGCACACGCTGTGAGCACTGGGTTGTTTCCATGCATGCTGTCCTATTTTCATTAGACCTGTCACTCCCATTGCCAGTTACACGGGCACATTTTCCCTGTGAGCAAGAAAATATACTGGTACAAAGGGAATGCATTGGGAAAATGGGAGTTTTGTCAGCAAAGGTACATCCCCGCTTATAAAAAGAGGCTTCAGTAGTCATCATGCTGTATGAATGAAAGGTCACCAGTGCTTTTCAGGCGGTGAGAGACAACACAAAGTTCCATCAACCATTTTAGATAGCCTCACAAAATCACACAAAGCAGTGTTAGAAGCGACTTCTCCGGAGGGAAAGGGTTTTTTGTTCTTGTTGTTTTTTCCTTTGCCTTTTTCTAGCAGCTACGCTTGTGACAGCTCCTGTCTTTTGACTGCATCCCTCATTATGAAGCATCTTGCATCAAAGCATCCTGTCTGTCACATGATAATATCCTGGAAAAGCTACATATCCTAGCATGCAACAAATCAAACAGCAATGTATTCTGAATGAAGCAGTGTAAAACAACCACATTCTCAGATTAAAAAAGAGCCCTAGAAACGACTGCATTAAATACATTTACACTACCTGTAATAGACACGTGTGTGTGTGTGTGTGTGTGTGTGTGTGTGTGTATATATAGTTCTTTTGTTTAGTTGCAGTAATATTTCACAATATTACAATTTTTTTCTTGTGTTTTGCAGCCTTGGCAAGCATTAGAGACTATAGGGTAGCAAAGGGGCAGAAAATTCCAAAATTTTCTGAACGTTTCCGACAACCAAGTTTCCAATTCCAAGACTATAGATAAGCTATATGATATAAGATGTGGGTTACATTCCTAACTTAAAATGATATAGAGATACACAGCAATACATTTGTATTAATATTAGTTGAAATGCTAAAACTGATTATATGTCAAGACTATGATGGTAAAAGTTGCAGTCCTTCAGTCACTGTATTCGAAAGATCGCAACGATAGTGGAGGACTCTAAAGGTCCTTTCAGAACATGCCAAGAGTCGGGCCGGAGACATGGTTGCCGAGAGCAAATATTGATTTTCCTCTCTTCCCACTGTGGGTTGCTCCTGCAGTGACAGGTTCAGGCCTCACCCACGCTGTGTAAAAACCAGTGTGTGGGATTTAAGTGAATCAGCCATATGTCCCCTTCAAAAAAATGTCCTCCCAGGCTTTCTTATTCACACACTCATAAGCAACTCTATCAACGCATCCTTCAGGGATCTCCGTCTCCCCTAATTTAGATTTCAATTCAGCCTCCCTCCTTGCCCCCCTTGCGATTCGCACACGTTGTGAGCACTGGGTTGTTTCCATGCATGTTGTCCTATTTTCATTAGACCTGTCACTCCCATTGCCAGTTACATAGGCACATTTTCGTGAAAGCTCCCAGATGCAGACATTGCAAGCACCACCAAGCAATGACAGCCACATCAGCACACTTCTCCTAATGCCTAGCTCCCTTCTGCTTTCCTCAAATGAAGCTTTCTCCTGCTAATAATATGTTGGCAAGAAGGAACCCTCTCGTCCTCGAGAGAGATTACATGCTTCAGAGTGGGGTGTATGGCTTGGTAAGTGGTGTCTTCCAGGGATTATGCCATTACATCTGTGTGTGTCAGTTGATAAATGAAGTAGCTCATCTGTGCATGTCGGATAAAATATCCAATTAAAAAGAACCATGGGGCAAAAACTGAACTACAACGCAGTATCGTGAGGGTATGTAGGAGCAACCTGTGAGCTGGCAAGCTGCACTAAGAATCTTATTGTACCTTTCAGCGAGGCACTTTAAAACAAATTGAAATGAGCTTAAGTTGTTTCGTATGAAAAGCATCTGTGGAATGTCATATTTAACTGAAGATTTTTCTGTGGTTTAGATTTTATGCTGAATAGATGAATAGACACTTGATTCCATTTTCTCACCTAATGCCAGCATGATGTATCATGAAGCAGAAGGAGCTGGATGCAAACTTTTTGAATGAAATCAATCCATAAATCTGACTTGTGATGCAGCCTGGAATCATAAATCACACGCTGGTTTACAGCAGAATTTGAATTTGCCTCAGATTTGAAGAAGTTTGATTGATTCGATTGTTTTCCTGTTTAAAACTGTGAAGCAGCTTTGCAACAAACTGTATTGTATACAACAATGTACAAATAAATGAGACTTGACTTAAAATGCACATTTATTTGCTTTATTTGCATGCAGCTTCTTGTGAACAGTTGCCAGTGTTTATTGATTCATTTCATTCTGTTTTGAGTAACTTCTTTTGAGTAACCCCTAACACATACAGTAAGTTTCCTGGAAAGATGTATTACTGACATGTTTTCAGATTGATTTATTCACCACTGCATACATGGAATCAATTTTTAACTGATGGACTTGGTTCCCTGTAATTAGGCCATTGATTTTAAGTTCTGGTCTTGTTAGTAAGTTTTACAGTTTCTTCATTCTATAATTTTTTTCTTGCCCTTGAGGGATTAAATGTATTTTTTCAATATCTAAGAAGTTTCATTAGAGACTTCTGTATAGGCATTGATCAAATTGCCTACTAAGTTTTTTAACTTAAATGCCAAAGAATAAGAGATGTTGTTCTGAATAAGAGATGTCATCCTAAATAATATAAATAATATAACTTTGTGCCAAACCACAGGTGCTTTACATAAGATAATTCGTCTCTGACACTTTTGGGATGCCTGCCACCCTTGCAAAGAAATTTTATGCTACATATTCAGAGCAAAATTGTATTTGGTGTTTTAATACCGATGCATTTAAAGGACGTGGCAATAAACACACACACAGACATTTATATTGTAACAAAAGGATAAAATATTTCAGCAATATCACTTTGTTATTCTGAATATCAGCTGTGATAGAATGAGGCTGCAAGTAATTACAGCTCATATTCATATCTACAGCACAAATGCGAGTGTGATATTGCTTTTACACAACAGTTGATAACAGTCCATAAATAAGAAAGTAACAGTAAGTAACTCACATTTTAGACACAATATTGCCATTACTTTGTCTATTTTAGCTCAGCAAATGAAAATAGTTTCAAACGAAGGCACAGCAGAATAAACGGTTCTCAGCAACAAATGAGTGAGTTGAGAGAATTATTCAATGACTTAAAGGACCAACACATTTGTTGTTCCTGAAAGCATCAGTTTTTGAATAAATTGCTTAAATGAATAGTTAAAAGTCTCAAAATAATCATTTTGCCACCTACTTTCATAACCTGCAGAAAGAGTCTCCACAAACTGACAGGGTAAAGCCTTTATGTATAATGCATTATAAAGATATTGATAATGTATGTCGTAATGCATTATATATTTTCATAAATAATTGTAATCAAAGTTAAAATGTATTATACTATTTGAAGGTTTTGTTTTAATGCATTATACTTTCTAAAGTTGTAACAATGAATAGAAAAGTATTTCAGTGTATTATAACTTTGCAATTATTCATGGGATCACAATTATAAGATGCATTATAAGGTGCATTGCAAGGCATAATTAATTATTTAATTAAAACTACTTTTATAATGCATTATATAAAAGCTTCAAGTAAAGTGTTACCAATGACAGTTTGTCTGGAACGCGCAGGAAAAAGCAAAGTGATATGGTGAAAAGTCCCAGTTCTGATAAGCTGTTATGACAGTAGAAAATACATAAAAAATTAGTACAAAATTCTGTTAATGGATGTTTTAAGTAATACTTAGGAGAATGGACTTTATTTGGGTTGAAGGGCTGAAGTCCAAATATGTAGCAGTGTCCTAGATGTGTTTCATAAGTCATGTAATAGATAATGATTGGCATGCAGTGTGGGAGTTCCAACAGTTCAAGGAAACAGCCAAGAACTGACTAGAGTTGTTTGTCATGGTAGATCAGTTTCTTTCCCATGTTTTCACAAGGGGTTTGGCAGGAGCGGCTGATTTGCAGTCTCATCACTCACATGTGCACATTCTCAGGTATATGGATATAAAGAACTCTACTTTCAGGTTTCATTAATAAAGGACATGATAGAGATGGTCATAGCCTAGTAATTACACATCTGGACTGGCTCTTGTAAACAGATATCCCCTGCTGGGTAATGGGAGGGAGCCAGCAACTTGAGGGTTACTGACATCACAATCCATCTCTGCCGTCAATATGTCCTTGAGAAAAGCACTTATAGCTAAGTTGCTCCATGGGGACCATCCATGCAATTAATCTAGTGCAAGTTCAATTGAAAATGTGGCCGCTAAGTCAAAATGCTCAATTTCAACGGTGACATCCTGCATTAGAGATGGCTTGGCATAAGGGAAAGCTCAGATTTGACAAGGTGAAACATCTGGTTCTTGGTGGGTGGTAAGTATACAAGTAGCCACTCGCAGGCCTGCAGATATATCCGTACTGTCAGAAACAGGGGAACAGGAGAAAAGAAACGTCACTCCAATCAAAGAGTGAAAGAGTCAAAAGTCACACAGTGCCAAATAATACAATGTGGCTAGCATAATAATGAATCAAGCACTGTCTCCTTGGGCACACCATTTAATACTATTAATAATTAAAGCAAGGCCAGCTGGGAAAGGGCATTACTGTAGAAATTGCAATGTAGAAATATTTTTTTATTATTATTATTTTACACATAAATGCTGTAAAATCCACCATAATAAGAAATAAATCTTTAAAAAACAAAAAATTTTTACAGTTTCAAAATAAACATGGTGGGGGGGGGGTTAATATTACTATATTATTAATACAGCATTTAATTAAAAAAAATATATTTTAAGAAAGTTAATAGGCTACTTTTATTAATCGATATACATTTCTGTTTCAAATAAATGCTGTTCTTTTAAACATTAAATAATCCTAAAAAATGTATCACGGTTTTCAACATTGATAATAATAAGACATATTAGAATGATTTCTAAAGGATCATGTGACACTGAAGCCTGGAGTAATGGCTGCTGAAAATTTAGCTTTGCCATCACAGGAATAAATTACAAATAAATTATTAAATTAATAAATTAAAATTACATTTTAAAATATTTGTGCTGCATTTTTGTTCAGATAAATGCAATATTTATTGTGGCTCTAAATAGCTGAAAAACTACACAGCTTATTTTGACAGACAATTATGACTGAGTTAACAATGAGAGAATCATGGCATCACTCCAGAGGCCCTGCTAAAGCAATACCGTGGCAAAATAATTTCTAGCAGTTGAAGTCATTTAATATTAAATGGCTTATCTATTATTCACCCATCTATCTGATATAAACGTTTGTTTATCTGGGTTCCGCATTTGCACTCATATTAAATAGGCAGTCTGTTAGAGTTCAAATTCAACTTCTAGCTAATTCATCCCATGTAATAGGTGTACCCTGTCGTCGAGCATCACACTCTGCAGGAAAAGCATAAACCCTGGAAAGGAGGAAACAGCTGTCTGGGAGCATTACTCTCTACTGGTGCCAAACTATGTTTGTCAGAGGTCAGCCTGGGGGAGCGGCTCACCCTGGTTGAGGTTTTAAACAGTGCACAGAAAGATGACAGACATAATTACCACTGCTAAGTTTTGAGGGTCCCTTGTTTACGCTCGCAAACCAACAGCAATTGCGGGGTCTTTGACTTGATTGTCAGGCTTCGCCATTGTTTTCCGGCTCTGCCCTGAAGCAACGGAGCTGAGCAGTGCATCACGGATGACCAGTGGCGTAGCAAGTCAGCCCCGGGCCCATATGCAAAAAATGTGTACATTTGTAAATAGTGAGGGGATATTTGAATTATTTGTTAATAAATGAATAATTTGGCTCAGGCCAAATTTTCAATGTTGCAAAAATGAATTTGAGGAACCTGACTCGCCATCTCCTCATTGGACATGCCTTTAGAGAGAAATGCATCTTTACAGATTACATAATGAAAGAGTTTTTGTTTTTGATTTTAATTATTTTGTTTTAAAATAGTAATTTAAAGCAGTCTATAGATATATTTATCATGTCAGTGAAGTGCTCCTGCTCAAGACCAAGACGACAGAAAGCGCATCCTGTTTGTTTTCCTTATTTTACAAAAGCACAAGGTTTTGTTGATATTGTGAGAGCACACAAATACAAGTAGACCCTTTGCAGTTCCGAATGATGTATACTCTTACCTTTATGAGCAAAAATGATGGTGTATTTTTAAGTTTTCACTGTTATTAAAAATAAAAGCAAGTGATGGCGCTGGCGCCTCCATGTCCTGCAAAGCACGCTT
>NW_015664681.1:436468-436829 GCF_001515625.1 Sinocyclocheilus rhinocerous
GTTTTGTTGATATTGTGAGTGCACACAAATACAAGTAGACCCTTTGCAGTTCCGAATGATGTATACTCTTACCTTTTATGAGAAAAAATAAAGCGTATTTTTTAGTTTTTCACTGTTTTTAAAAAAAATGCAAGTGATCGCGCTGGCGCCTCCATGTCTTGCAAAGCGCACTTTAGCTTCCACTCTCCGCACAAACGATTGGATATGCGCCTAACAGCACTCATTTATCTAGGTTAAATGTTTAAATTAATACTGTGAAATGCATGAAGTGTTTTATGTCTGTTTATTTTAGGCAAGTCGTGTTGGTTTGAGAAGGCTAAATTGATCAAACATAATGCTCAACTCACTGTCTGCCGCTGTC
>NW_015664681.1:437389-437652 GCF_001515625.1 Sinocyclocheilus rhinocerous
CCTAACAGCACTCATTTATCTAGGTTAAATGTTTAAATTAATACTGTGAAATGCATGAAGTGTTTTATGTCTGTTTATTTTAGGCAAGTCGTGTTGGTTTGAGAAGGCTAAATTGATCAAACATAATGCTCAACTCACTGTCTGCCGCTGTCGCTTGGTCATTCCTTTAAAAAAACAAAACCTTGAATTTAACAAACATAAAATGTTCCAAACATATTTCTAAATTAACTTAATAAAGAAAGAAAAAGAAATATGACCACTTT
>NW_015664681.1:437886-449900 GCF_001515625.1 Sinocyclocheilus rhinocerous
CCCGGGCCCATATACACCTGCATACCCAGACACTACACCACTGCGGATGACACAACCTTCTCTGTGCGGATGGGGAGAGGGAGCAAGGGGAGCGAAGAACGGGGGGAAAAAAGAGCGCAGGGGCCTCCATAGCTCACGCAGCCTCCAGGCATAGTGGCAGTATGGTGTCAGTAATGAGAGTCCTCCAGCAGAGCGGGGACCAGACACTCTGCCTTTTCCACTGCAGCAGATGTCACCGCAGGGACAGCTGAACAGAAAACAGGCACGGGCCAACCTCCTTCTCCTGTGCTATGATACAGATGCTGAAAAAAGAGCTGGGCTCGGAGCTGCGCTTAATTACGGTGCGATTGCGTGAGTGTTGTTAGCAGGCTTGTGAAAAGTAACAGGCTAAAAAGGAGGACAGTGATTCTACCCCGTGGTGCTGGAGAGTCTGAGAGAGACATATTCATCACTCACACTGCTGTGCAGATGGCGATGAGAAATGGATCACAGTCCAGACTGAAAGTCACAAGAGTAGAAAAAAAGTGTTGTTGGTTTTTATTAAATCCCCTTTCGCTGTAATTACTCAACAAATACATTGTTCATGATGAAACAGAGTTTTTTTTTTTTCATTCAAATGGATTATTAAAATTATTTGAGTTGCGCTTTTTAACTCCATATAAGTCAAATGCAAATATTAAATATTAATTATATTGGTCATGCACTGTACACATCATAACCTGTCTTTTGCTCAACAAATAGCTATGTGCTGTAAAAGCTCAAGATTTGGAATCGAAAGGTTGCTGGTGTCATCCATGCCATGCATGAAAAGCACAACCTTAATAAGTTAGTTCAACTTGGATTCATTGAGTGCATTTAAACAAATACAATATGGCTGAAGTTGCTTGACATACTAAACTCTTTGACATAATATTTTAAGTAAATTCAACATTTCATTTTTTTTTTAGCTATAGAGAAATTATTTTACACAAATTAATAAGATAAAATCATCTATCTAAGACATTCGCAGTTTGCTCCCTAGTGGCAGTCAGGGAACTTTCAAATTGGTTGAAGCAGCCGTTACCCTCCAATTATTCACCATGGTAAAAGGAATTAATAATGAATGTATACATATCCACACAAAATAAAATACGTAATTGTACTGCCCATTGTGTTTAAAGAATAGCGTTTTAGTGGAAAAATGTTGATAATTCTCACCTTGTGCTTATCGTTTTGATTACAATATCTATATTTGTTGCATATGATCTAGCCACAAAAGTTCATTTAAAATATTTCACCACAACCGAAGATCAAATCATATCTGAAAATTTGGCATTAGCATATGTACAGAACTCCATGCAGCTCCTACTAACTCTCCATTTGAAATGAATGACTTTCAGTCTGTCATTTGCCAGAGACAGAGGCAGCTTTAAACTCAATAGAAGTGCAAAAATAATGATTCTTTTCAAACAGGCTTCCCAAAACACTTCCAGTGTCTGCCATTGTTCATCCAAACATAGAGCCCTGAGCCAAACTCAAGGCACTGGCTGAAGCAATGTTCCTCATGCTGGTACATAGTATAAATAGAGCTATGCTTTATGATAGATTTCAGGTGACTTTTCAGGGGAACTCAACCTACAGATGACTTAGTTATAGCCTAGCTGTCTCTGCGTTTTAAGCTAGGAAAGGAACATTTATTTTACATCGAAAAAATGGCACGCTTCCACTTCAAGTGCCCCTTTAAATTAAATTAAATTAAATTTAGTGGCGTACATGAAACAGGCACATTTTCATTCTTGTCGGTGCTTATTACTTTCTTTTCCAGTGTGGCACAATCTTTTGGTCTAATTTCACAGGCATGCAGGTAAAGGTTTTGTGTGTCCTTCTAAAAGTAGACTTTAAATTTCAAGCCACATTAATCCTCTCTTGTGCCTCTAAGCAAAAACACTTGTCTTTTGTTAGTCTTTGTCTCCTCTCAGACTCTCTAACCGTGTTATTTTAGTCCATGTCAATCCTTGAAGACCCGAACCCTACATCATTTCATGCCTCTCAATAGTTAAGCCTTCTAAGGAATGATTGTGATCCCAGGCAGAGTGCCATGAATATCTTCTTCTCATTATCTGTGGCATGACGTAGCTTTGTCAGTGGGAAGTTGCTATACAGGCTGACACAACTCAGGGTCTGTCCACCGAAATTTGCACCATTCTGCTTCAGTTTTCCACGGGTTGTTGACAGGTTCATCTGCTCCACTTTAGCATATCTCACAATGAATCTTTCAGATTGAGCCCCACAACGGACTAGAGATCGTTCACTGCCACATATCGTGGTTTCAACAAACAGTGCAGCCCTTGTTGTGTTTACTCTGGGGTTTCCTTTCCCCGTTGATCTGTCATTTCCTCCATTTAGGGCTTTAGCAACATAATTGATGCTCTCTAATAAACAGAACAATAGGAAAACACAGAGTTTGTGATGCAACTGATTTGCCAAAAATAATTTGCATTTACCACTAGAGAGCATTTTATGCATTAATTAAAGCGGCCTGCATGCTGAAAGATGCCAAAGCTCATCTGGTATTCATCAGAACAGGCTCACTTTGGCTTGGTGTAGAATGCAAAAGGGCATCACAGAGCACACTCTGTCTATTCACTCATTATCATTAGTGTGCCACTCTGGGTTTTTTATAATTGAAAATTGAAGGCAGGCATAAATACTACAGCAGGATAACGCAGAAACATATTTTGTAAATGCTTCACACATATTCTCTCTTATAAACAATGCAGCTTAAAAATGTACATGGCTTAGGCTGGGGAAGAACAAAGGCTTGTTTTCAATCAAAATGTGTCTAGTTACTTTCAGAGGCACGTTCAAATGAGGTCTCCAGAAGGTCAATGAGCATGACAAACTCTGTCATGTGCTAAATGTCACTTCTTGCCCTTATCACAAGATCACCTTGATGGCAACTTATCTAGACATCACATTCACGGCTTAGCTCTCACACTTGAAACAGGATCACGTCTTTTTGCTCCTCTCAGAAGTGGCAAAAAAAAAAAAAAAATCATTTTAAAGTTGCTGCTGGTTTTCATGCTAATCATTAAAAAAATGCAGAAATGACTGCAACTGATTTAGCATGTGTCTTATTAAAGTGAAAAATATTTTATCTGTTTACATGTGAATTTTGGATTATTTTAAAGAGAATTTCAGTGACTCTTCCTGCAGGTTACACCATTACACCAGTAGGTGGCGACAAGTGATTTTTTTTTTGTACCGTTTTTTGTACCGTTTTGTTCCTGAATGAACACTGGTTCATTCAGGAACAAAAAACACGATGGTACTCTAAGTCATTGTACCATTTTGTTCCAATACAATGGTTCATTCAGGTATGAAACCAGTGACTTATGAGTGAATCATTGAGTCATTCACTCTACCAATTTGTTCCCAACACTGATCCATTCAGACACTTAATTCTGCCATAGCTTTATTTTAAATAGTTTTCATTGGCAGAGCAAAAATAGACAAAAGCAAATGGAAATATTGTGTCTAGAATGAAAGTTTCTCAATATTAATATCACTCTTGTAATATCACAAAAGCCTTGTGGTATAGTTTAAATATTTTATGTTATTTGTCTTTCTCGTACAAATTCTCCAAAATGAAAAAAATAAGCTGAACACAGAACACTGGACAACTCAGTTTGATGTCATTGTTGAGTCTAAGAGCATTTGTCAAAATATAAGGTTTACTTCTCTGGCATATGGATAGATGTACTTTATTGATCCCTGCGGGAAATTTAGGAGTGGGGTAAAGCACACATGATATATATGCTCCTATGGCAATTAAACAAGACGGAACATGCAGTGAGATACCATTACGTACAGTGAGAGATATGAATGTGCTATCCGCTAATGGTAATGGGTTCTTGCATGGGAAAGAGTGACCTTGTTCAATGTCATTACGCCTTACTAGGAGTAATGTGTGAGGAAGCATGTGAGGAGGAAACAGCATTGTACAGCCTAATGGTAGCAGGCAGGAAGGATTCCCAGTAGTGCTTCTTAGAGCAGAGTGCTGGAACAAGCCGGCGGCTAAAGGTGCTTCAAGATAGCGGACTGTGGAGAGGGTATGAAGAATTCTTCTTTATGAACTTCAATTTTGTCATCATCCTCTTCTCCATCACTTCCTCACATGAGTCTGGGGCAAAGTATCTAACCTTCCTCACAGTTTGTTCAGAGGAAAACGAAGTGCAAATTCATGTTTCCTCCTTTGCAGATTAGTTTGCATGTTGTCATAACAGACAGAATCCAAAGTAGCTCTTAATTGTTATGCATCACATGTTGTTTATTTTGAATTTCCTGAGGCATAAACAAAACAAAGGCTACATTTGCATGGATCTGATGATTGATCACCTCTCTGCAAGAATTCCGTCCCCAGCCACATGAGACGTGATGTTTCATTTGTCGACCCATAAGTCACTTTGTGCCATTGCACGACGGCGCCTGTGACAGTAGCGTGAGCTGAGAGCTGTACCCCTGATCTGTCTGAGACTGGCATATTCAGCAGAGTCGCTGTAGTTCTGTGCTGATCCCATTAGTTTAACAGCATGGAATAAAAAGTGTCTTGGAGGGAAAGAGTGACTCACCAACCTACCCTTTCCTCTCTTCAACCATTACTGCGTGATGTCACAAAATGGTGAACTCTTCCATTTCTTAGCTCTTGGGAGGTGAAGCGCCCCCGTCGCCCTGTCAACATAAATGTGTTCTGGTACGAATGTGTGTGTGTGAAACACCACCAAAGGAGCACTTACTCATAAAGTAACCGAAGATACTTTTACAGTGAGTCTAAACATAGTATCTTTGAGATAGAAAAATCAATGGAACCAAATACTGGAAACCATTTAGACCAAGCCTAAAAATGGACCAAAGCATAGCAACACAAATAATACACATGCTGTGATCTCTCACACCAAAAGTGCAGTAGAGCAATATGAATCCCATTGTTTATGTTTGATGTTTATTAATTCATATGAACAGTTATAAAGATAACACTGTATAATAAGCTTAAATTTGTTGGGATTAGTTAATGCGTACAATGAACAAACAATTCAGTTACAAAAAGGTTGAATTTGTTGGGATTAGTTAATGGGTACAATGAATTTATATTTACTGAATTTATTAATCTACATTAATGCTAATTTATAAATGCACTATTGTTCATTGTTCATATTAATTATTCATATTTGTTCATAATAGTATTGTTCATTTTTAATATCAGTTATTCATATTTATTTATAAAACATGAACTTAATTTGTACAATTTAAAATATTAAATATGCATTATTATATATTAATTTGTTAATATTCATTAATATTAATCCAGATTATATATAGAGAGAGACAAATTAATATATTATTGTTAAACGTTACATTAATCAAGATTAGTACAACTGTTAAGATTTAAGGCCCTTGCACACTGAGTCCGAAATTTTCGTATGCGTTTTTTCTTTTTTTTTTCATATTCGTCATCCTTTCCTATCAAAATACTTGCTATGTATGCGAAAACACAGAAAATCGAACCTGATCCAAATTTTTATATGACGGACGAAACTTTCAGAGGCAGTGTGTAAACATGATTGACACAACATGAGGTCGTATTTATTTTTAACTTGCCAAAATTTTGGACGATAATTTTGGACTGAGTGTGCAAAGACTTTAAGTTTAAAACTATTGTTCATCATTTCATGCTATTAGATATTACATTAACTACTGTCAGTAAAACGTCTTCTAAAGTGTTCCTTTTTTTTTTAGGTAAATGTTATAACGTTTTAAAAACATTTCACTGCTAGAGGTACTAAACACTGTCTGTAATGGATTCACAGAAAAAGTACTCATTTACATTACTTTTTTTTTTATTGAATTTCTCGCAGTGGTCTGAGACACTCTGCAACTTCTTTCCAGACACTCACTTGTCACCATCTTTCCTGCTTTTTTTCCCTGATGTACACTTTCTTCGAACACGGTGACTTGCCGGTAAAAGAGCGTTTATAAGCCATTAGTCTGGATGTATATTGCCTCGACAACATTTGAGAGGTGAGGAGAGGTGAAAGCACTTACACTCCACGAGGAGATAGACAAGCAAGGGCGCGCTCAAGAGCTATTCTGTTCCAATTCATCTCAGGTGCAAAAAACCTTGAACCACATTAGTATTCCTGATGTCAGCAGTGAATCCTCTCTTTTCAATCAGTACCTGTTCAAGGTTTTGTACAGCTTCACGGACCGCCCCAGGGACTTCATCCCTGACATCTTTGACATGAAATGCATTGAAGATCAATGATTTTAGGCATAAAAGGCAGACGCCATTGAATTGCCAAGCAAATATACTTGTTCTTCCTAGGACAGGAGATCTGTTGGTAACCCACCAGCTCGATCAAAGATACTCTTGGGCATTCATCAGTTATAACAAAACCTCTTTATCTCATGAAGACACTCAACATTCACTTCCAGCCCATTCCAGTTGTTTAAATCCAGCACTGTGGATAAAAATATCCAGTTATTTTTTTTCTTCTTCTCACTTCACTGAGCAGGAGCTCAACGCAGCCCCGCTTTACCTTAGACTCCCGCAGAACATCCACACACACCCACGCTTACAAAGTCATGCAAAGCGAGGGGTTTAATCCCTCAGGGTGTGATGGAGTGAAGCGAGGTAACTGCGCTTGAGGGTTGGCAATGGTTAATTTCGTGTTTCTGAGAATCGACAGAGTCTACTGAGTTTGAGAGAAGCACTTTTCTAGGCAATGCATAAAAAAATGTTATCAAAAGCCTCTCCAGCTATAATGAATTTGAGCTCTGCAGGGCTCAATCAATAGGCACCCCAATAGGTGCTTTATGATACAGTTCATTGTATAGTTGGTGCTCAAAAGCATTGCATTAAATCCACCATATAAAGAAAGTGTTCATGACATTTCACCAGCCAGCTCTTTTCTTCAGCAGGGAGTCATAGGTAGCAATAGCATCTGCTCCAAACATCAAAACAAACCACATAAAAGACAAAAACAGTCATTCTTCCCTGTGTCTCAAGCAAAATGGATCATTACAGATCCATATTCTGCCATTTAGATCCAATACCTCTGTTTACCTCCATTAGAGGGCTCTGTGGAGGATCCAAGTAGCAGATGGGTCTAATTAAAGCTTACAGCCTGCGTTGAAGTCAAAGGGACTTGCATCACCATTCTAGCTACGATTACTGATGTTCTGTCCTTGGGGTCAAAAAGTAGGTCAGGAAAAGTTCCTACAAAAAGTTCAGAATGTAACAAAACAGGGAAAAATCTCCTGCTGCTGAGAGACATTGAGACCATTTGTGCTAAGGACTTCTAAGAAAAAGGTTGTGCTGGCAAGGTGCGTGAAGCGATTTCTTCACAGCAAGGAGCATACCAAGTTTGACAAATAACATTATATGTGGCTTGATTTTTCACAGTGCTGTCAAATGCAAGTCATATAAGCACTTCTAAAAATGAACAGTAACAGGTTACTCTTGCAGCATTTTGGGAATAAAGCACAAGGTGAATTACTTTTTTTCTTTACAGAAATAAAACCATCAGGAGCCTGTAGGTATAAAGAGCATACAATATGTGAGTAACCCTTTTATTAATGTTCATTTCTTCCTGTTCCATACGGGAAAAAAATGTTCAGGAAGGCTGTATTTTTACATAAAGAATATAGCATTTAGGATCTACTTTGTTTCTTGCTAGATTTTTAGGCCTATGAAGGCATGTGCTGTTTTCAGTGATGCCACTCTAATAATTTATTCACTTTAAGCAGCTAGGTGTCAACTCAAACAGAGCTTTATCAAGCCAGTATAGTCGGAGATCAGATTAATTGTAAGATCTGATAATATTTTGCTGTTTTGACAAGGGAGGGAGCAGAGGTCAGTGAAAATGCTGCTCTCTGCTGTATATTGTAAGACACTGCAGCTGATTTTTTTTTTATAAACAAGTTCATGCCACATTCAAAATGATCTTTATTTAGTAACTCTAGGGGGACTGCAAACATGAATGTGCTTAAATAAGACAAAAGTCAATCCTTGCATCACTTTTAATACATCCAGGTAAACCTTAAAAACAATGCATCTAAAGATCAGAGTCTGTATGGTGCAAGACTCAGGCTTTGGTGACTAAAAAAAGTGAGTCTATCAAGTCTAAAACTGGACTCAGATATCTCCTACACAAAAGGTATGTTTCTCAGACAAGTTTTCTCTCTTTTTTCATGGCACAACAAGAAACACCAATACAGATGATTCTCCACAGTCATTCTTTGGTAACTCTGAAAAAGCACCACAGAGATTCCTCTATTATCAACTGAAACTAAATCATAAATGTATCTGACCTTAGCAAGTCTAGCAATTGTCTGCTGTGCTGAAAGTATTTGAGGATAAGCTACTCTATGTTCAGATGATCTCTACCTACATCTCACTCTGGCCTATCTTAATATCTACTTGACAACAGTATCTGTCATCACTTCACTGCCACATGACAGTATTTGAAACCTGCATCTCAGTGAATCAATACCTTCCTGAGTTCTCAAGGTGAGGCACCGATTCAAGGTCATGCTGAATGAAACCGCACCTTCACCTTTTTGCAAACACAAATACTCCCTAACAGTTTTATTTCTTTAGACAAATAGCCTTAAACTTAGGGTTTAAGGTTTCTTTTTGGTTTATGTTCAGTAGCTCTCATTTATTCCAATAGAAATTTTGACTTTATACTGACAGCTGCATTGATGCATGAAGTCTGCTACTACCTGCTGTGATTTCACACCAAATTTGTCAATCTTTTGTTTTATACTTTTTGTCCATGTCTTTCTTCATCACATTGTACATAAATCCATTAAACTTTTTTTGGCTCATGCTGGTGTGTGGCATCATTCTCAATCTGTAGCATGGTAATAGTTGCACATGACTCAGTTGTCCTCAGTGTGAAAAGATGGATCTCAAAAGTTTTCACCCCCTCTTAATGCATCTTTATTCCTTCTGGAGCATCAGTGAGCATTTGAACCTTCTGTAATAGTTGCATATGAGTCTCTCAGTTGCAACTCCTCAGTGTGAAAAGATCTCAAAATCATACAGTCATTGTTGGAACGGTTTCAAATACACAAAAATGCTGGAAAACAAAAGAATTTGTGGGACCTGAAGGATTTTTCTGAAGAACAGCAGATAGTTTAACTGTACAAGGTAAACAAGGGACTCATGAACAACTATCATTAAATTAAAAAAAACACAGCTGTGGATCATTCAGGTAAGAACACAGTATTAAGAATCAATTCTTAATAAATTCTCAATAAATTCAACTATTATTTTATCTTATGTAAACATCTTTTTATGTGAAATATCTTATTCAGGTCAGTACTAAATAAACAATAACATGCATTTTGTATGATCCCTCTTATGTTGGTAACATTTTGCAGATTCTGAAGGGGGGTGTAAACTTTTGACCTCAACTGTACTTTGGAATATTATGTTTGCTATTGGTTTTGTTTAAAAAATTTACTATTTACTACAAATGAATATGCTTATATGTTTATATATTTATTTATTTATTTGAAACAAAAATCCATGATTTACCTTTGTTGGCAATGGCATGTGGCTATGTGCTTCCTGGTACGTCACTCACTGTTGAGTTATGAGTATTTATGCATGTAGTTTCATGCAGACACAGTCAAGTGCTGCTGCTGATGCCGTTATGCTGCCTGCCTGCTGTCCTGCCAGCTGCACTTCGTGAAAGTCTCTTCTCAGTATAGAAGCATGACCTCTCCACCTCACAGTACAGCGACAGAGCCTTCATGGACTATTGGACCTGCAGAACAGGAGATGAGCGAAGCTCTGCACATGCGAAATGACAGCGTGTGGTTCGGCGGGAGTCCCTCGGCGTCCGCGGAGCCGGCAGTGATCACTCAACGCCAGGCATCTCACCTCCATCCCCGCATGTCCGTGTACAGCGCCACCCGTCCCACTCTCTCTAGATCCTACTTTCAAGGACGTGTATATAATTTTTTGGAGAGACCATCGGGTTGGAAATGCTTTGTGTATCATTTTACAGTGTGAGTATTTAACTCTGATTGCTTTAAAGAACGAGAAATAGTCTACAACATCAACATGTTTTCCTATTCAGAAATATATATATTTTTTTTTTAAATGTTTTTTGTTGTTGTTGCAAGAGGCACTGCTTTTATTCATGTTTGATAAGAGTACAGTGTTATGCAAGATGATTGTTCAAGGTCACTTTTCATTCTGCATAAAATAATGTTCCCTTTAGTGCAGCCTTTCAGCATACAGAAATTAAGTTATCTTCCAAAACAATTAATAATTTATTTATTTATTGCAATTTATGTAATTTAGCCTATTATTACTACATAGAACTCACTGATGTTTTTTTTCTGCGAAGGTTTTAAATATTAAACAAATGTTGTATTAAGTGATACACTGGAAAAATGGAAATAAACCATTTTATTTAAAGGGGTCATATGACGCAAACCGCATAAACACATTTCATTACACCAAATACACAAAATAATGTTCTTTTTAGCAACATCATATGACCCCTTTAAACTCAAAACATCAACCCAACTAACCTACAATGCTTGTTGGTTTGATTTTAAAAAGTCATAAAATGCAGAAAGAATTGTGGTGCAGTAGCCTGTGCACAGAAAAAGCATAAAAAAAGCTTTTATGTCCTTATCCCAATCCTCTTGCTAAGCCTTGCGTTTCTATCTTCACTACACTTACTAAAAAAGTTAAAAAATCAGATTATACTGTAATATAGAAGCTGCTTTGAGATGCATTATTTGATATTCTGTAAATTGCAAGAATTTTTGAATAGTAAGTAAACAAAAAATATTGCAGTCGCTGACAGTGTCTAGTACTTGATCTAAGATCATCTTTACAGTGTAACGAATAACCTAAAAGGATGCTTTGCAGCAGAATGTAGTTGTTTTGTAATTCTCAAAATGACTGGACTCATTGGACCTTTCATGGTATCTCTAGCAGGAGAGGAGGTGATAGCGGGCGGCTAAACTTGGCTGCAGAGGTGACTCAGTTCAGCAGGGGCCCTGTGGGTTTGGTAACCCTGTGACTCAGTGGTGTTGGGCAGAGATGCCAGGAGAACATGGGAAACTGACTGTGAGGGTGTCAGATGCGGCATCATCCTGCAGAAACGGTGTTAACGGCTTCACTAATCGTGGATCGTTTGACTGATACTTGGTTTAATGCATTTGTAAGAATGATGAGCATGAGGCCGAGGGTTGGAGGTTAGTCTTTAATTAACTGGTGGCTTGTCATGTAGCACATGTGTTTTATTCAAAGTGATTTATGGCATACTAATATTGTGATGGTCCCTATAGAGCTAATTGAGGTTAATTGCATCGCTTAAGGGCACAACTGGGCTCTCTGGGCTCCTCAGTGCATAATTCATCCCCACCTGTTGCATTACTAGCCCAGGGCCTTGAGCGGTAGTCGACCACTTGACCACACTGTTAGCTGCAGCAGGAAATTGAAGAGTCTCGCCTGAATACGGAAGCATTCTTCTTGTGAGTGTAGGCGGCAGGCTATGTTAGCCAAGAATGTGCACAAGCTTATCACTGCTTCAAAGCCTGCAAAGCCATGGGGGAACAAAAGGCACTTATCAAAGCGTGACCCTTGTTTGTGTACATGTGCACATGCTGTTGGAAAAACTAGTAATTGCGTGCCATACATTATTATTGTTATCTGCCCAGCAGTATATGTGAGTGAAATGTCCCTCGATGTCATGCAGTCTTTACTAAGCACAACAGAGAAATGTAGAAGAAAGGTAGAAACAACTGATTTAATCACACTATAGACTTCAGTTAAAAAACAGTTCAGGTCCATGTCCTGTTCACGTGAGTGATATTTCAAGAATGTCATTTTCTATCTATCTATCTATCTATCTGTCTGTCTGTCTGTCTGTCTGTCTGTCTGCCTGCCTGCCTGCCTGCCTGTCTGTCTGTCTGTCTCTGTCTGTCTGTCTGTCTGTCTGTCT
>NW_015664681.1:449910-454574 GCF_001515625.1 Sinocyclocheilus rhinocerous
TATCTATCTGTCTGTCTGGCTGTCTGTCTGTCTGTCTGTCTGTCTGTCTATCTATCTATCTATCTGTCTGTCTGGCTGTCTGTCTGTCTGTGTGGGAATCTATCTGTCTATCTACCATCTGCTTGCTTGCCTGTCTCTCTGTGAATCTAGATATTTCAAACCGTCAAACTTCAAGGTTTTTAAAAGTATTTCAGAACTTTCAAACAAGGATTTAAGGCAAAATTCAAATTTTGTATTGGCAAATTTGACTTTTCTGGTTAAAAATGATTATATGAATTTCTTCACTGAAGAATCAAATTTCTACCTCAATTCAAATTCAGTTGTAATTGAACTGGAATTTAAAAGGCATTCTGAATTTGATAGATTTCATAAATACTAGTTTGCAGACAAGGATGTTCCCAGTTTTGGTTCATTTGATTCAGCAGCGACTGTGGTTGAACAGCTTGATTTGAGAGTGGCAGTCTTTAGCGCAGTTTGCACACACATCGATTGATTCTGTCTGTTGCATTGTTTCCCCAGTCTTTCCTCTTCACTCGGTTAAATACTACAAATTCAGTGGCTTCTGCAGGTATGAATAGTTAAAATAGCCTGCTGCATATTTGATTCTGTTTAGCTCCACTCGTCAAAATACTATTTCTCATTGCTCTGATTATTTTCTATTGATTTTACCTCTAATTGCTGTAAGCAACACAATCGTTTGCTGTGTTTATCATCCCTGCCTTGGATTGGTAGATCAATTATTCGTTGCATTGCACTGTAGCCTGCGGCATGTTTATTGACATGTAACTTCTCTCACAGACTGAATGCGGCAGGTTCAAGGTCATTCAGCAATAATGATTACATAATCAGATAGATATTTGTCAGGCAGCCATCTTACCCCAAGGTTATGATTGTGTGTTTACTTACATTTCTGGCCCCTCCCTCTGAATTTGTGATGACAGGCAACAGCTGGGCACTGTTTGTCTGTGGCAGCTGGGTTTCATACCTCTTGGTGTTTCATTTTTATTGTTAATGCAGTCCGACTGATGAATTATTGAGCTGATAGAGCTGTTGTAATGGGTTAAGCATCACTCCAAAAAACAAACACTGAGAAATAGCATTTACAAATTAACAAAGCATGTACTGGATATTGTGCTGTTGCTGTGTATTAGATTAGATTATTAGATTAGATTAACATACATTTTTAATTACAAGATTCAATTTGTTCCTAATTAATCAATAACATCTTTATATACCAAAAAACTGTTTTGAGCTCTCCTTCATATGCTGTTAGACTGATTACTTATTACGTTTAAAGCACATGAGAAATCATGTTGTTTGTAGGATTTGTTCTGTCAGATTAATCACATAGCTGTCTGTGAGCAAACTCTCTTTTCTCACTTGTCTCAGGAGTTACAACAAAGCCTTTGTTTGGTTTAGACTGAGAGCACACGATGACCTTGCCATGATGTGTTAAACCTACAGTACTGTTACAGGGGCTTAGAAATCAATCTGTCCCCTTTACAACACATGCAATATTGTTTTTTCTCTCTCAAAAAAAAATCTGATTTCTTAGAATAGAGTCATTTAGTCAGTGAATATGAGAAAAGATACATTTCCTAAACGGATATGTTCAGGCTGATTTCAGCAAACAAAAATGTGTTTGATGATTTCTCTGAACATTCAAAATTCAGTTATTTTTCAAATGTTAAAAAAAAAAATTTTTTGGTTATGGGAACATTCCATTTATCATTTTGCAAACATTATATGTAATGTTTACTTTTGAATGTCCTCTGAAAAATCTGAAATGTTTTATTATTATTATTATAAATTATAAAATGACATATCTTACTTTCTCTCTACAGATTCCTTATTGTGCTTTCTTGCCTGATCCTCAGTGTGCTGTCCACCATTGATGAGTATCAAACACTGGCTAATAAAACACTCTTCTGGGTGGTGAGTCTCAATGCTTTAAACTTACAGTGTGTTAAATATTGTTAAATGAATCTAAATCATTTTGCTGCCTAATAAAATATAATACCTGGTGACCTTGGATAACTGATGTCCCTGTTTCTTGAACTGTAAACAGGCAGCATACGTAGAAAACAGGCATAATGCATAGGGATCATTAACTAATCTGGACATATGGCATTGGGATCTGGACCTTGGACCCAAAAGCAGCTATTGTTTTAGAATATGGTATTGATAATGTTTACATTTGCATGCAGCTCATTGTTTAGCTTGTTCTCCAGAATGTCTGCCATCGGCCTTGTCCAGCAGAGGGCAGCAGTTCATCACTTTTCATGTCATTTGATGCGGTAGATTTACATTTTTGGTTACTCCCCTCTTGAAACTAGAACGGCTTTTGCCCCCATCTAATGTAGGAAAAGGAAACACTCATGTAATTTATCATAAGAGCAACATTAAAGGGACAATTCTCCCAAAAATGTAAACTGTCATCATTTACTTATTTTTTTATTTTTTTATTTTTTTATTTTATTTTTTTTATCTGTGGAACAAAAGAACGATAGATGGGAAGATTGTAATTGTCAAGCTCCAAAAGGCTAAAAATATAATAAACTATCTGTGCCCTATATTCCAGGTCTTCTGAAGTCATATGTTGTGAGGAAAAGTTGTTATTTACTAATAATTCTTTTCTCTGCCTTCAAAACTGGCCAGTCAACACAATTAGTAGGAGAAAGAGACTATGAAATTGGGTACATGGCATATTTAAATGTGCAAAAGTGAATACAATTTGAGAACGTGGGCATTCATCTTACACTTTTCATTTTGAGAACCACTGCCTTGATGAATTTAAGGCCTGGTAATACTCTCAACATTGTAACTGACACCGCAAAGTCTATATCAGAGAAGCAGCTCAGTTCACAGAAGATGAAGGTGTTCTGTTGTCTAGAATGGCAGCTTGAGCTGGCACTCTTAAATCATTCTGTTTACTTTGTTCAACAATCCATCCGTTTCTGCTAAGCATTAATTGCTTCAGGCCTTGTTAGCGCATCTGAGGCTTTGTTTTGATCAATATTCAGATCACAGTCTGTCAAGTAATTATTGTGCTCGTCGAAGCATTTCCTCCCGACAGAGGCTGTTAAATATGAACATAATCAATACCAGATTCAAAAACAATAGCTATCTTTTGTGTCAAAGGTCCGGAGCCTCAATGCCATATGTCTAGATTAGCCAATATTCCCCAGCAGGCAATATGCCTGTTTACAAGCTAACGCTGCCTGTTTACAGGTCGAAGAACAGAGACAAAAGAGAATCAATTGTCTTAGGCTGGCAGAAAAAGGAGAAAGGGAGGGATAGAGATTATAACTAGTGACTGCATGTCCGAGGTCAATCCGACCACCGGCTAATGGGATTAAATCTATGCGTTGTGTTCATTAGCTGATGCCTCGCATCACAAGTTAAATCCACAATCTAGGGCTTGATGGAGAAAAGGCCCTTTTGGATTAGCTATCTGGCTACAGCAGCTCTGAGCTTAACCAAGCTTGCAACAGGTGTTGTCTATTGTGTGTTAAGGGTAACTATCAAAAATAGCATACTTTTAGCACGGGTGGATACTACAGTAACTTGAGGGAGAAGGGTGTTCTCACAGGAAGTAGAACCCTTTTTTAAGGGCTGAAACCTTCATTTAGACCCAACCACCATGTCATCCCTACCCCCCACCCAGTTCACACCCTATTTTAATGAGGCACGGCCCTCTACATTGCGTCTCACAGCTGTTGAGGCAAACAAAAGCAGACGTGTCCCTTTCTACATCTTTTCATGACGTTCAAACTGCTCGCTAAGCCACGGTCAAAAGTTCTTTACAACACTATGTTTATGGGTCACAGACATATAAGAGTATCCATGATTAAGAAAGTAAAAAGTAAAATAAAATAAATATTCCAAGTTCTTTGAAATGTAGTCTTTTTATTCATATTGTGAAACACATGAGTGTACATGTTGATTTGTCAAAAAAAAATAAAATTTAATTCGTATATACACTGACTTCATTGATAAAGCTTCTTTTTTTTTAACTTTTTTTTGGGGCATAAACTGTCCTGATGGTATAATGAAGAAAATTTGTAATTTTTTTTACTATACACACACACACACACACACACACACATATATATATATATATATATATATACATATATATTCACATATATATAGAACACACAACATAAAAGGTCAAATTATCTGATATTTTAAGAGATTTGTTGACTTTGACCCACAGTCATGCAGGTCTGCAAGGGTCCTCTCTATTATATAATTTCCTGTTTTATGTTTTTTTATGCTTGTAGGTTGAACCATATGGTAACCAAAAGATTATTTTGTATATTAATAGGCAGTGGAGCAGTTTTGTTGAAATATTTTTTCCCTATAAAATAATTATAAAATTTTACAAGAAATACCGTTCTTGTAATTAGGCTCTTCTTCTTCTTCATTTCTTCATTATGATATCAGGACAGTGTCCCACAATGATAATGTTCATTTAGAAATTTAAAAAAAAAATACACCTCATCTATGAAGTCACTGTATGTCATTTTTTATATATTTTTGAACAAATTAATAGAACACATCATTTACCCTACTGGTTTAACAGATATCATGTTTTAACCCCTTTTTTTTTTTTTTTTTTTTTATTTTGAGTAAGTGTTTTTGATCAAATGTTCATTTTT
>NW_015664681.1:454667-462840 GCF_001515625.1 Sinocyclocheilus rhinocerous
CTTTTTTTTTTTTTTTTTTTTTTACTTTGAGTAAGTGCTTATGTAAATGAAGCTAAAGCTTATCAGGCAAATCTTACTAAGCGCAGATTAATCATTAACTTAGATCAATTGTTCAACTCTTTTTCCAGTGTCAGCCACTAATAGTCTTGATAGGCCCTTTTAATCCATATTAGCCTGACATTGTTTCACCGTGAGCAGGGAGAGCTACTGCACATTAGCACTATATATACAGCCACACACATGCCACGGACACTTACTAACTGAGCCTATTCTGTGAGGAAAAAAGACTATTGTGTGTGTCACACTTCTGGAGTAAAGCCTCAGAGGTTGATCATTACCTGCGTAACAGCGGTAGGTGGCAATATTCACACAGGACGTTACGCCACACACAGGTGCTGGAAGTCACGCAGGACACTACACTGTCCCGACACCACGCGCCTTGCGAAATCCCACACCCTAGGGTTGTGATCTCACATGCTTCCCATATGAAGCGTCATAGCTGTCATCAAACTTCCTCCATATGCTAAGTGTGATAACACATCATCAAGCTCTGTCTCGAGGTGTTGTGAGCACAGTAGTCCTGCCATGAGGTGCTAACCCCTTTTCCAGGCAATTATCAGCTACAGATAGAACCCTCCCTTAATTGGACAGAACACAGATGTCTCTGTCTATGTCAGTGAGGGCCTCGTGTTAACCGAGGCCCCCCATGAATGGCTAATAAAACTTTAAATGAACAAAAGCCTATATAGTGATGAAATGTTTCCTATTTGAAACCACCATGAATGTGCAATGAGCATTTATTGCTGTATTCGAGCAGTTTGCGGTAATGTTTTAACCCTGGGTCAAAGGAGTTTTTAGGCTTTTTGTGATTCATGCATCTAATAGAATCTAAACATTATCCAGTGCATTTCAGCTTTCCAAAAGATGTTCCGCAGAGAATAGGCACGAGGTGTGATTATTTGCCTGAAGTGATATTCACTGTTATGAAGTGAAAGGACTTGCTAACCCCTGGAGTTTTTACATATTTATTTCTAATGCTGGTGTTGTTTGAGGTGTTAGGACAAATCACCTTTATCTCGTTTACACTGATAAGACACTGCATCCAGTCAGTTAACCTCCCCAACACAGTAGCAAATGCCTTTCTGTTGTGTGTGACAGGATGTAAAGGACTATAGAGAATACAGATACATCTGTGTATCTTCTCAAACAACATTTTAATGTGTGACTTTTCAGTCAGAGGAGTTAAAGTGAAATATTTCTCCCAAAAATGAAAATTGTGTCATCATTTATTCACGCTCATGTTGTTCCAAACCTGTTCTTTTGAGGAACATAAAAGTTGTTTTGTCACACATTCTTCAGAATATCATCTTTTGTGTTCTGTGGACGAAATAAAGTCATACAGATCTGAAATGACATGAGGGTAAGGAAATTATAACACAATTTTCATTTTTGGTTGAACTCTCCCAATAAAAGCTCATTAATTCCAAACGAATTCCTTTAAAGTCTACATAATGCCACACCAGTAGTTTATTTACTTTGTGTCTTTCTTTTCAAGAGTGTGAAGGGTTAGTTAATGCCACCGGGTATTATTTATGATCAGACTTCAAGTGTTTACTTTGGCTAGAGCATGAAAGACTAGAGCAGAAGTCACTCAATGCCAAGTCACGAGCTCATAGTAAGTCCATTTTTAATATTTAATGTAATCTGGCCCTTGCTGTTATTACAGTGAACCCTTCCTCTGCTCACCCTGGCGACCGCATTCCAGCCGCGTTTTGGATGGGATATCTCATTGACTGATTAACTGAGAGAGGCCCTTGCATCTGGGGTCCTGTTTCCTCTCACCCTACACCCCAGACCTTTCGAATGCCAGCTGGTCAGTGTGATCACAAGCCTAGATTTAATTAGATAGCAAGTACCAGCAGCATGGAGTGGGAACTACTAATCGGACATCTAATTAGAGAGTTAGAAGAGACTATTCTGAATATGTTATGCTATTTTGAAACATTTCAAAAATTAGAACTTTAAAACATAAGAGCTATAATTTTAGCTATCGGCAGTTTTAGCTAAAACAGATCATCATTTGATCGAATAAATGAATAATGAGGAGTGGAAAATGATTATTGTAACTTTCTGAAATGCTCCGAAAAATATATAACTTGCGTTTGACTTGACAAACAGTGAGTTGGCCTACTTTCAGTCGAGTTGCTTGCAGTCTCTCTCCTCTGCTGTGACCTCAGCTGCTTCAACTCACTTTTCTGCTACTGTGCATTGTTTCACACCTCATGTTCTGTCTGTTCCCACAGGCTAGGGCTGTGCCTGCAATTTCATTTCATTTTTGGAGGAGCTTTAGACAGGCTAGGCAAGCGAACTCTCCGGCTTTGTGCCAGCAGCCGTCCCTAGGCAGCTGACCAAGCTCCTTCTTAGCCTCTTCTCAGACCCGGATCCAGCTCTCCAGACTGCTTATGTGACAGAGGGCTTCACGGCCAGCCTCATAACTCATACATGTCTGGTTCCTCGCAGCTCTCAAAGGGCCTGCGCTCAGCAGACTCTCAGCCTTCTTTTGTTTTCTCTTCTTTAAGAAGGAGCTGAGGGCAACTGCTGTTGTTGGCCATGACCATGAACCAGCCATCCTGTGTTTTCACACAGCCCTGTGTCAGTGTTAATACGCATCTGTTACACGCATCCCATGTATATTAGTATCATATGCTTTATGAATTGCAAACTACGGTCCAAATTATGCGTGACCAAATTATTTATTCAGCTATTATCTTTTATCCCATACAAACAACAAATACGATTAATTCAATGGATTCTTTGTCTATTGAGCTGTCGTTATATATCTCAGTCATGGGATTGCAGCATTGAGTTGCAATAGGTGCACAGCACACAGTGGAGGATTTTGTTCTGGACATACCTCATAAATATTTCAAAAATACTATTCCTCATGAGGAATATCTAGATCGCCGAAGAGCTCTACAATGACAGCCATTCACATTTTCCACATAATAAAGCTGTATTGTTAAACCCATTCTCAAAGCAGACGTCTCATTGCTCAAATAAATGACCTCCCTGTACTTACAGAGTTATATTGTAGCACAGCGTTTTACATTATGTCTCTGTCGAATCAATTAGCTCTCAGTACTTACATTGTTATGTTCTAGTAAATCTCACATTAAGTCTCAGTTACAATCATTTCTCATCGTCATGAGCGAATAATATCACTAATATATGCATTTAGTGCTCTTTTGTGTAAGCATAGTGTGTCTGTCTCTTTCATTCTGCAGGAATTAGTGTTGGTAGTGTTCTTTGGTGTGGAGTATGCGGTACGTCTGTGGTCAGCTGGATGCCGGAGTAAATATGTGGGAATTCAGGGCAGGCTTCGCTTTGCCCGAAAGCCCATTTCTGTTATTGGTGAGTATGTAAATTAATTTTCAAAATGGCCTGTTGAGTTTTCTGGTTGTTGTTATCGACCTGTCCACATGTTTTTCTTGTTCTAGACCTGATTGTGGTGGTGGCCTCCATTGTTGTATTGGCATTTGGCTCTAAAGGTCAGGTATTTGCCACCTCTACTGTCAGGTAAGGTTAATATTATAATAGCAAGTCCAGGGTCTTGTCCCTTGTGGCACAGGATTAATGAGACTTAGATGTAACTCTTTTGCCATGTTTTAAAGCCATGGCATTATGTTGTTTACAGAGGAGTCCGCTTTCTTCAAATCCTGCGAATGCTGCATGTGGATCGACAGGGAGGAACCTGGCGGCTGCTTGGATCGGTAGTCTTCATTCATCGGCAGGTGAAGCATATATTTTGTTTTGTTTTGTTTTTCATGGAATGATGTGAAAGGTTCTTCATGGAACCATGGATGTCAGTATAGAACTTATCATTTTAAGAATATTTTATGTGATGAATTTCTGTAGAGGTACTCAGCAGGCCAAAGCTCATTTTCTTCAACAGCAAAATAAAAAAATCCAATTGTCAATGGTTTTTCAAAGAGAGGAATACAGGGACATGCAGTACGGTCAGAATTATCCCCTCACAGAGTATTTTTTACATTTAACATGAATAGTGTTATAAATGTACAAAAAAATAAATAAAATAATAATAATATTAAAAAACTATATTCAATTCACAGTGTTAATTCTCGTGGAAATGTGCATTCCCAGTCTGTAAAAAGGATCCATTACCCTGATCAGTTGTCCATTAATATGCCAGTGTTTTAGGAATTAGTTACATTTTATGCTCTTAAAATTAAAAGTTCGTATTAGAACCAACAGGAGATTATCGCCACTTAAATCTGTGTTAAATATTGATTTGAATGGTCTTCATTTGAACGGTCCTAATACTGATTCATAAAATCCTGTTTACTCTATGTCAGATATCAGTAGCTGCTAGAAAATATATTTGTAAAGAGTTTGTCTCTTGTAGATGTAACGCATTCTGTTGAAGGTGACATGTGCCTTGTTGTTAATGGTTTAAATTAATATTTTCATAAAGTACCAAATTCAGTATCAGTGTTTCCTGCACCACTTCTCAACAGCAGCGGGACTCTTTAGCGATAAACCAAAAGGAAGCATATTTTACTGTCAATGCAAGTTTGCAGTCTGAATGATATGAATGTGATATATTAAAGACAGTGTACCACTAAATAATGGCAATGAACATCTTTCTATTGAGCTGTCCTTGCAGGATCTGCCTAAAAACGAACATATGGGCTACTACACAATGAGTGTATTCTAAATCATGGACAAATTAGCCATTTTAGTGAATTGGTTTTAGTGTAGATTTTTTGTGAATAAAAACATAAAAGTGAAGCCAGAATCTGGAAACAAATGACTCTCTTGAGTCTTGAGCTGATACTTTTAATAAATAAGTCAGAATGAATCTGCATGAAACATAACCCTATATACTGTAATTTACAGCATTAGCAAAGATGGCATTTTATAATGAAATAGGAAAGTGTTAGCAAAATGAACACTATAACTGAAACACACCCAAATAAATTGGAATCAAATTGAATCTCTAGCCAGCACTAAAGCTGCAAAATATCATTGAAGAATTGTTATTTTTAACATTGTAGAGTCAGAGTGTAACAGTGTTTCCTCTTTCTAGGAACTGATCACAACTCTTTATATCGGATTCCTTGGGCTCATCTTCTCTTCCTACTTCGTGTACCTGGCAGAGAAGGATGCAGTGGATGATAGAGGTTTCACAGAGTTTAGCAGCTATGCTGATGCTCTGTGGTGGGGTGTGGTAGGTAGATCCCCACCCATACCTTTCACTGACACAATGGCTATTACATGGATAACTGAAGGCATACATCAATGAACTGGATCATGTTGAGTAATGTATGTGGCATGTCAATATCTTTTCTGTACATATGCTCAGGTGACAGTAACCACTATTGGCTACGGAGACAAGGTCCCTCAGACTTGGATAGGGAAGACCATTGCATCATGTTTCTCTGTCTTCGCCATCTCCTTTTTTGCCCTCCCTGCTGTAAGTTACAGAGATTTAATAGCCAGAACAATTGTTCCTTGCACAGCAGGCCAGTGTATGAGAAGAATGATAGTATTTCCCCACAGGGAATCCTAGGCTCCGGTTTTGCTCTGAAGGTGCAGCAGAAACAGAGACAAAAACATTTCAACAGGCAAATTCCTGCAGCTGCAGGTCTGATACAGGTGTGCCTTACTGTTGCCTATAGGTGTAATTATTGCTTATTATTTGTCAGTCATGAGGATGGTCAGACTTTCCAGAGTCGATCTGTTTTTTCTATTCTTATGCTGAAGGCATCCTGGAGGTGTTTTGCCTTAGAGAACCGTGATTCTGCCACCTATAAGTTATTTGTGAAAAGGAACATGAGCAGCTCAGTGTCCAGCCCTAAATTAAAGGTAGGCTACCTACCTACTTTAACATGCATGCACAGATCGAACAGACTCACTACAGCAATTTACAAACACAAAACTTTGCATGTTATGTGAAAAGAGTAGTAGTTACTCAGAATTTTTCCATGCTTGTTTTTCTAATTAGTATTATAGTATAATTTATATAGAATTACAGTATTTGTGACCCTGGAGCACAAAAGCAGTCATAAGTAGCACGGGTATATTTGTAGCAATAGCCAACAATACTTTGTATGGGCCAAAAATCATAATGATATTAAGTAAAGATCATGTTCCATGAAGATATTTTGTTAATTACCTACCGTAAATATATCAAAACTTAATTTCTGATTAGTAATATGTATTGTTAAGTGCAACTTTAAAGGTGATTTTCTCAATATTTTTTGTTTTGCACCCTCAGATTCCAGCTTTTCAAATAGTTGTATCTCAGCCACATATTGTCCTATCCTAACAAACCATACATCAATGGAACGCTTATTTATTCACCTTTCAGATGATATATAAATCTCAATTTCAAAAAATTGAGCCTTATGACTGGTTTCGTGGTCCAGGGTCACATTTATTAATCTTTTGAATTAGCTTTATTTTTTAGTTTGTTTTATTTATTAACAATTTTGTTATGTGTTTTTTAAACAAAAATATTTCTATTTAGGCTGTAATTTATTGTTTTGTTTTTTATTTCAGTTTCCGTTTTAACCGTTTTAGTACTTCAACTTTATTTTATTTCAGTTAGTTGCCAAAGCAACATTTTTAGTTTTAAATTTTTGTTTGTTTATCATTTTATTTTACTTCAGCTTAATTTCAGTTGACAAAAACAATTTTAAATGGTTTCAGTTTTTCATTGTGTGTGTGTGTGTGTGTGTGTGTGTGTGCTTGTTTAACTATGCTTGTGAGGGCCAGATATCCTCACTTATATGGTGAAATAATTATATAATAGTCTATGTCTGGTTTTAAACTTGAGTACCAGCAAAGAATAAGTAGTACCATTAAAGTTCCTCAAGTTCTTAGATTTAAAATATATATATATTTTTTTTTCTTTGGGCAGGTGAAGATGAGGAAGAAAATGAAGAGTTATGACAGGGATGATGGATTGAGTTCTTCCACCATACCTTCCATAACCTATGACTCCTTAGATGATGGGAAGGACGGTGGACCAGATACAGTGTGCAGTATTCAACAGTCAGGTATTACCAGCAATAAACTAAGATACTGCTGACCATTTCTCTCGCTCTTCTGTTTTTCACCCTTCATGCTCCTGAAGCATGTCTCCTCTGATATCCTTCATTGCCCCTCTCCATTCTCACAGAAGGGGCAAACACACACAGAAGATGTGGTGAGCTCCAGTTAGTGTCTATATGTGTCTGTACTCACTTGCTAACTACCATTCCCTCTATGCCTGTTTGATTTTATTGCTGTTTTCACAGACAAATTTATGCAGTGGGGAAAATATTTGATCCCCTGCTGATTTTGTAAGTTTGCCCACTTACAAAGAAATGAAGGGTCTGTAATTTTTATGGTAGGTTTATTTTAACAGATAGAGACAGAATACCAACCAAAAAATCCAGAAAAAACACATTATATAAAGGTTAGAGATTGATTTGCATTTCAGTGAGTGAAATAAGTATTTGATCCCCTACCAACCAGCAAGAATTCTGGCTCCCACAGATTAGTTATGTGCCCATGTGGAACACAGATTAGTCCTGCCACTTTAAGAAGTTACTCCTAATGTCAGCTCGTTAGGTGTATAAGACACCTGTCCACACAATCTGTATCTTCCATTCCAACCTCTCCCACCACCATGGGCAAGACCCAAAGAGCTGTCAAAGGATGTCAGAGACAAGATTGTAGATCTGCACGAGGCTGGAAAGGGCTACAAGACCATCAGCAAGAAGCTTGGTGAGAAGGAGACACTAACATCTAAATGATTCAGAGAAGGCTTGGGAGAAAGTGCTTTGGTCAGATGAGACCAAAATTGAGCTCTTTGGCATTAACTCGACTCTGACTACGACTGACTATGAAATGCTGACTACGACCCCAAGAACACGATCCCTACAGTCAAGCACGGAGGTGGAAACATTATGCTTTGGGGCTGTTTTTCTGCTAAGGGTACAGGTTAACTTCACCGCATTGAGGGACAAATGGACAGGGCCATGTACTGTAAAATCTTGGACGAGAACCTCCTTCTCTCCACCAGAACACTGAAGATGGGTCATGGATGGGTCTTCCAGCATAACAATGACCCGAAACATACCGCCAAGGCAACAAAGGAGCGGCT